>NC_056737.1:1608435349-1608735349 GCF_019279795.1 Protopterus annectens
ACACACACACACATATATATATATATATATATATACATATATATATATATATATATATATATATATATACATATATATATATATATATATATATATATATATATATACATATATACACATATATATATATATATATATATATATATATATATATATATATATATTTTTTTAACAGAAAGGAAAAAAAGAGAAGGGGGGAGACCCTCTAAGTTAAACGGTGAACGCTCCACCTAAGGAGAGCCTCTAACTTAAATGGCAACACCTTAAAAGCTAAAGGTAAGAAGGGGAAGAAGAACCCTCAAATTTAAACAGGTTTGAAAGAGGGGAAAGGCCAGAGAGAAAAAAAGTACAGTTTTGTACCTACCATAAATGTAGATGTTCGAAGATCCACATTGCTGCAGTCCTTACACTTGGGTAGTCCGCTGTCCTCGGTCGGCCCGAATATCAAAGTATAAGGCTGACGTCGGTCAAGGCGCATTTGACTGACATCAGGACGTCAGGGTACAAATGCGCATGACCGACGTCATATCCTCAGTCTTTTCTTGCCCCAGATGTCAGAAGACCCTAAAAATAAAGGTCAAAACCAAAAGACAGCAAACAAACAACCAACCATCCTAGCACTAAAAATATGTACAATATATACAATAGACATCATATAGACAACCCAACCCACACAACCGCCTCTAACTACAGAGGGGAAGGAGGGAGGGTAAATTGGACTGCAGCAATGTGGATCTTCGAACATCTACATTTATGGTAGGTACAAAACTGTACTATGTTCTTCATCTCACATTGCTGCAGTCCTTACACTTGGGTAGAATCCCAAAGCAGAGGTAAGGGAGGATGGCCAAACTATAAGGAAGCAGGAGCTGCCAAAATGCCCTGCAAAACAGCAGTGGCAAAACCAGCCCTGGATTTAGAGTAAAGTGGTAGGTGATAATGCCTAGAGAAAGTATGCACTGAACTCCAAGTAGCTGCCTCCAAAATATCCTTGGTTGCTATCCCCCTCAAAAAAGCTGTCGAAGTGGCAGTAGCCCTAGTGGAATGAGGCCTAATCCCAGCTGGAACCTCCTTGCCATGATGGGAATAACAGAAAGCAATGCAAAACCCAATCCACTTAGAAATAGTTTGTTTTGACACAGGCTTGCCCTGAGAACTCAAAGCAAAAGAAACAAATAACTGCTGAGACTGCCTGAACCCTTTAGTTCTGTCCAAATAATATCGCAACTGCCTGTGTACATCTAAAGTGTGCAAAATCTTTTCCCCTTTATTTTGGGGATTTGCATAAAAAGTAGGCAAATGAATAGTTTGGTTTAAAGCCACACTAGAAACCACTTTAGGCATAAAGGAAGGATTAGTACGTAAAGATACCCTATCCTTATGGAAAATTAAGAAAGGCTCAACCGCCATAAGGGCCTGCAATTCAAAAACCCTTCTTGCAGAGGTAATGGCCAACAAAAAAGCAGTCTTCCATGATAAATATTTCAACTCAGTAGTAGCTGCAGGCTCAAAAGGTTGTAGAGTGAGTTTCTCCAACACAAAATTGAGATCCCAAGCAGGAGTAGGAGCTCTACGTGGGGGTCTTATATTCTTTGCCCCTCTAAGAAATTGCTTGAACAAAGGATGAGAAAACAATGGTGGGTCACAGTCATAGTGAGCTGAAATTGCTGCAGCATGAACCTTAATAGAAGAGAAGGACAAACCTTTGTCCAGTAACTCAGTAAGATATTGAAGAGCCACACTTAAATTAGGCTCAGAAACATCAAAATCCTTTGCTGCACTCCAAAATAAAAATCTCTTCCATTTATCTGCGTACACTTTCCTTGTACTAGGCCTTCTAGCTTCCAAAATAACATTCAAAACTTGTTGTGGAAGTGGAGACCCTCTATGGTTCAAAACAGAATATGCCAGGCTGTTAGGTGAAGAGAGTGAAGTTTGACATTGAGCAAATGACTGTCCTCCTGGGACAACAGGTGTGGAATCAAGGCAAAGGCCATGGAGGCTTCCGTACCAGACTTCTCAGTAATGGGTACCAGTGCTGTCGAGGCCAATCTGGAGCTATTAAAATCATCCTTGGCTTGTCCTGTCTGACCTTTAGAAGTACCTTTGGAAGGAGAGGCAGAGGTGGAAAGGCATACACATGAAGATTGCTCCAATTGAAAGAAAGAGCATCCACTTTCCAAGCTGTGGGATGAAACCTTTTCGTGCAAAACTTTGGCAGCTGATGGTTTAGTGGAGAAGCGAACAGATCTATGTCTGGAGTTCCCCATGACACTGTCAATTTCTGAAATACATGAGGATCCAATTTCCACTCGTGGGGATCCATAATTCGTCTGCTCAACACATCTGCTAAGGAGTTCTGTGCTCCCGGCAGAAACCTTGCCTGAAGATTGAGCTGTAAACTGAGAGCAGTCTCCCACAAAATCATTGCTTGCCTGCATAGAAGATAAGAATGTGTTCCCCCTTGCTTGTTGATGTACCACATGACAGTTGTGTTGTCTGTTAGAATCAACACCTGCCCTGGAAGAAGGAAATCCTTGAACACTATTAATGCAAACTGGACTGCTAACATCTCCTTCAAGTTGATATGTAGATGTTGTAGTCTGGCAGGCCACTTGTCTTGTATCCACTTTCCATTTAGATGAGCTCCCCAAGCTTTGTCTGAGGCATCTGTCGTTAAAATCTGACTCGCCTCTGGCCGGGTCACAGAGAGTCCCTTGTTTAGGTGACATTCCTGAGCCCACCACAAAAATTCCTTTTGAATGCAAGGTATTATTTGAATGACAGTGTCCAGATCCTGGCAGTGCTGTGTCCATACATTTTTGAGATACCATTGTAGCTTCCTCATATGCAGTTTGGCATTGGGAAGCACCAGAATACAAGATGCCATGAACCCTAAGGCTTGAAGGACTGTCCTTGCAGTCAGCCCGGACTGATGAGATAGTTGATGGAAGTAAAGGGAAAGATTCTTTTGTTTGTCCGGGGTCAAAAAGGCCATCTGGGATGCTGTATTCAGTCTTACACCCAGAAAGCACATGTCCTGAGAGGGTACTAGACTGGACTTTATTTCGTTCACAGAATACCCCAGGCATCTTAGCACTGCTATCACATATTCCAAATGATGAAGAAGCTCGTCCCTTCCTTGAGCCAGAATCAGGCAATCGTCCAAATAAGGATAGATCTGTATTCCTTTTAGCCTGAAGAAAGCTATCACTGGAGCCAGAACTTTCGTGAACACTCTGGGCGCAGTAGATAAGCCAAAGGGCAATGCAGAGAACTGATAGTGAGAAGTCCCATCTCGAAAGCGCAGATACTTCCTGCAACTTAGTCTGATAGGAACATGAAGGTAAGCCTCCTTGAGATCCAAAGTTACCATCCAATGATCTTTGCCCAGCAGAGGTAAAAGCTGCTGTAACGTCAACATTTTGAACTTGGGAATGTCCAGATAAGTGTTGAGGATAGATAAATCCAAAATTGGTCTCCACGTGTTCCCCTTCTTTGGTACTAGGAACAGGCGAGAATAAAATCCTAGGCCCACTTCTGGCATAGGGACCGGCTGTATGGCCCCTATTTGGAGTAACAGAGAAATTTGCTTGTGAGCCTCTATTCTTTGTTGAGGAAGAACGTCTGGCATGCCTTTGAAAGGAGGCAAGGTATGGAAATAAAACCTGTAACCGTGGTGTATGATATCCAATACCCATCTGTCTTGGGTAATCAAACTCCAATTTTCCTTGAAAAGTGCCAACCTTCCTCCCAAAGGTGCTGCCAGACGAGAAGGCTCTGGCAGCTGAAAAGGTAGGTCATTGGGTCTGTTTACGAAAGGACTGACCCCTGCCCTCACCCGAAGACTGTGCAGGAGAACTCCCTGTTCTAGGCCTGAAAGAGCCCTGAGCTCTGCCCCTACCACGTCTAGATCTACCCCTAGACTGGGAATCATAAGAAGGATACGTCCACCCCTTAGTAGGCCAATTTCTACTAAACTTTGGAGGCTGAACCTGCAAAAAATCTTTAACAGTCTGCATAGACTTAGCCTTGTCTTCCATTTTCTTTAAAACTGCCTCAACAGGAGAACCAAACAACACATCAGATTGTAAAGGAGCATCTAAAATCCTTGTTTTAACATGGTCAGATAAATTTTGATCCCTCAGCCAGGCGTGCCTGCGAAGAACTGACCCAGTGGCAGCCACCCTAGACGAGGCCTGTACAGCATCAAAACCACATTGCAAAGAATGCTTACCCACCTGTTCAGAAACATGTACTAAATCTTGTAACTCTTTACAATCAATACCTTCCGCCAGAGCATCAACCTTAGACTTCAATTGTGAAAGGAGATAGTTTTGGTATTTCAACATGTGAAACTGGCAATTCAAAGCCCTCATAGCTAGAGTGAAAGAAGTATAAACTTTCTTTCCCCATCTATCCAAGGCCCTGGCCTCTTTATCTGCAGGAACCGGATTCTTGACAACAGAAGCCTTAACACCTTTAGGCCCCTGGCTAACAGTTTCTGGGTCTGCCCTAGGACTCTTAAAAAGATACTTATGAGCTTCAGGCACCCTGTAATACCTATCCGGTTTAACAGGAGCAGGAGGCAAAGAATCAGGATTAAGAGAAGCCTCTGTAAAACATCTTCCACTACATCCAAAACAGGAGGTATAGCCAAAGGCCTATGCTGGGGTAAAACAAAATTCCCTAAGCCTTTTCCTGGAATCAGAGAAGTCCTGACCTTCCCACTTAAAATGCTCCCTCATGGAATGAAGAGTTTCTGAAAAGAAAAATCCTCAGGAGGAGAAGCAGAAGGAGTAGAATCATCCACATCAGAATCAGAATAAGGAGAGTACTCCTGCAAGTCTTCAGCCGAAGACTCTGAAACATCCGAAGCCTGCTCAAAACTCCCTAGCTCAGGCTCCACCCTAGGTCTCTTATCAGGAGGGGCAAAGAACCCTAATCAAAGTAATCAAATCTTCTGCCATTTTAAGCATATGCTTCTTGGGCACAGTTCCTGAAGAACTAGGGGTGACACCAACTGAAGCTAAACCTGGCCTGCCTCTGGGAGAAGCCTTGGAAACAGAAGGAGAGGGCCTAACCACCCTAGGCAGGGAGGGGAGTATAGTAACCTGAGAAGCCCCATCAGCCTGACCTGCCTCCTGAGAGGCCACATCCTGCAATAACAAAGTCTCTCCCTGGGATCCCAAAGAAACCTCCGGAGGAACCACCGGCTCCACCGACACCTCTGAAGAACCGGCGTCCAGTACGGATGGTTCTTCCAGCCTAGGCTTAACTGCTTTGTCCTTGCGCTTCTTCGAAGAAGCGGGCATCGGAGCATCCGACGGCATTTTATAATTGCACCGCTTCCCGAAGACTAACCTGGCACAATCTAATCTTCTCTTTATAGTGCGCTTATTGAATCTAGCACAAGAGCGACACCCAACAACGTCGTGCTCAGGCCCTAAACAAGGAATACACAAAGTATGATAGTCTCTATGCGGTATCTGTTTCCCACAAGAAATACAATTATTCACTTTTTCTGACATCCGGTAAACCACTGAGGCAAGAAAAAACTAAAATATTCTAACGGGGTACTTAGCCAACTTTGACTCGGTCTGAAACTCCGAAATCGAAAAATTTCAGAACGCCAACCGGCACTTGCAATACTGCTTCTGCATCGGACCATGCGGCAAAAAAGACTGAGGATATGACGTCGGTCATGCGCATTTGTACCCTGACGTCCTGATGTCAGTCAAATGCGCCTTGACCGATGTCAGCCTTATACTTTGATATTCGGGCCGACCGAGGACAGCGGACTACCCAAGTGTAAGGACTGCAGCAATGTGAGATGAAGAACATCGATTAATCTACACAAAAAACAAGTCACTCAGATGGGATAGGTATAGATAGAAGTGCTAAGGACAACTGCCTTTAACAAATCAGCCAGGCTAAACTAAAAAATTTTTGCTCAAGATATAAGAATAGAAAAAAACACTTAGCCTGAGCCAGTATCCACGACCTCGATGCTGCAAGCAGCAAACGTGATCTGGGTAACTATGCTAGGCATGCTGGGATAGGGACTAGCGTCGAGCTAGTAAAAGCTCTTGAGCTACAGTATACAGCAGAATCAGAGCTGAGGATTGGTTCTGAACCCAAACAGCAAGAACGAAGGCGAGATATGGACAACATAACATTATAAATTGTTCTAAGACTCACTAAGAACAATATCAGCACAGCTGTTTGCACATGTGTACACTTGGCTACACCAGAATACTTATGGAAATATTCATTATTAAACAGGAATATATTGCTACTTAATGCTACATCCAATAACAAACATATTGTTCCTATTCATATTTCTGACATATTACTACATCTACAAAGATGTATAATACATCGTATACCATAAAAAATTGGGGATTACTGCAAAGACTTCATATGTAACATAACAAAAACAAACCTATATTAACTTCTTTACATTATACGTATATTATAAATATATATCATATAATATAAATAAATATTTACTGTTAACTCAAAGTCTGAGCATTTCTCATACTTCTTGAAAAGCTGTAATAACAGGCTGGTTAATAGGCACAAAAGTATTATTACAGTATTTAAATGTCCTAAAACATGTATCATATTCATTAGGAAATAAAAGCTTCAAACTTAATTTTCTGGTGAAAAGTCTCAGTTCAGTAACTGCCTCAGTCACATCACTTGTGCTAGCAAATACAAACATAAGGCCAGTTTCTAGTGAAGCCCTTTCTGATTCCATTTTATTGTAATTAGAAAGATTAATAACAGGCACCTACTGTTCAATGACCTGCTTTTTGTTTGAGGCCTAGTGCACTTACCTTAATTGTGCCCTTTCCTTTTCTTCCTCTTCTGTCTTTTGAGGCATTTTGGACACGTTGTTCTACCCTTTGTAGTAATAATGGTTTGATCGCTGTCTGACCTGCTACAAAAGAAGATCCTTCACCAGATGTAGTTTAGGGACTGATGTAGAACTGTCTCTAAATGTCCGTTTCCCCACATTCTCCTTGTCGCTTTCATCATTGCTTATGTTGCCTTCCTTTATTCAAAGGTAAAGTTGTAACTCCATGAGCTTGAATTTCGAATTTATCAGGACTGTACAATGATGGTTTACCAGTTACATTATTAACACTTGTCAAGGGCTTGATTTCCTCTTTCAGCCATGGTAAAATTTTGCACTTTTTATAATCATTAAAAAGTATAAAATTACACACAATATTAGTTTGTTCTAATCTCCACTCAAAGACACTGACACCCTCTAACATCCCATTATATAGTGCAACAGAATATGCGTCAATCGAGTCCTTAACTAGTGGGTTCACATGAATAGATAAAAAGCTGATTCAACCGTTGTTTGATGTATTTGGCTGTGTATCTGGAACAAGGCATTGCAAAATATCCATCAGTGGTGTACATCCCCAACAGAAACAAAGTAAAATCCACAAAAAGTCTGCATGAACTGTTAAAAGGAGTTCGATGATAAAATCATCTAATACAAAATGCTAAAAAAACAGAGCTCCAAAATTGGGTATTACTGTAAACAGTTAACATCTAACATAACAAACATAAAAGTATCATTTAAGCTGTATTAAATAAGTAACACTATTATATGTCAAGGAACAATAAAATAGGCTCAGTGACAACCTCTGGCAGTTGATCGTAATTACCATATAGATGTCTATTCAGACCAAGTAATGTCCATTCTATAATTCAAAAAGGAATCGTAAAGACTTCAAGTAAAAACCTTTTATTCGAAGACGAAAAACAGGTAAGCGCTTTCACCAAAGTGGCTTCTATAGACCTCAGTGATATAATTTGAGTGAATGTACTTCACTATTTGTGGGTGGATAACCTATTCAATCATGACATCACAACTGGTAAATAGGCAAATAAGATTAATTAGTTAATAGATAAAGCCACATACTTCTCAACCCTATGTACCACAAGTATTCCATCAGGAAGGCATAAGAAATAAATATGCCAGCAAAAGTACATTGTTTAAATACAAGAAAAAAACACACAAAAATACAATTAAATATATACATCATATATATCAGGGAAACTTAAACAATAAATGACATCTATAAAAAAATGTATTATTAAAAATATATTATTAAAAATAAATACATATATATATAATATAATATATTATATTAATTACTTAAACATTTACTTAAAAATATATATAGAATTTACTTAAAAACAAGCCTCCTGTTTTTAAGAGCTGGTTTAATAGGGATTTTCTCATTTAAAACAGGGTATAAATGGGCTTGAAATCTGATGATCCAAATCGTTTCATTCCTCTCTGTAAAATTCCTAACGTCTCCGCCTCTTAAACTGGGTATATTAATATAAATAACCATAAATTTAAAAGACTGTGTATCATCAGTGGCTATAATATGTTTAGAAAGTGCATTTGGGCCAGATTTAATACGTATTTGGTACAAGTGTTCTCTCACCCTGTCTCTAAGTCTCCTGTCAGTTTTGCCAACATAAAAGGCAGGACAGGAGGAACACACAGCAAGATAAACAACATGTTTGGTGTTACAATCGGCTGTTACATCAAACTTCTATATTTGTGAAGTACTGTTACATCAAACTTCTATATTTGTGAAGTATTCGGATGTACAAAAACAACAGAATCACAAATATAAGAACAAAAGTTACAGTTATAGCAAGGTCTAGATCCCAGATGTAAATTATCTTGGGGGGAAGCTCATTATTAAAGGGATGGCATAAAAGTCTAAATAATTTTTTCTTATTTTTAAATAAAAACTGTGGTTGTTCACCTACAATAACCTTAATGAGGGGATCTATAGTTAATAAATTCCAATGTTTATATATTATGTATTTGATCTGATGGACATTATGTGTAAAAAATAATGATAATTTCTGTGTGGATATTTTATTACTGTTAGAGTTGCCAGGCTCTAAATATCTATTATTCCCTTCCTCTGAAAAATATGGGCATGCCCGACTAGACCTTATGTTCTCTCTACTCAGGAAACTATGACTTATGTCACTAACATTATATCTCCTTGCTACTAACCTATCATTAAGGTCAGCTAATTCTCTTTCAAAGTTAGACTGTAATGGGTTCAGTCTAGAAGCTCGAATTGCCTGTCCTTTTACTGTATTTTTAAAGGTGTATCCAGGATGCATGCTATGTCTCTGTAATAATGTATTCTTATGGCATGATTTGCTATGAATCCCTATGTTTAATTCCCCATTAGTAAGGCGCTCAACATGAACATCAAAAAAAGAAACATTGTGGCATGACATAATAATAGTAAACTTTAAGTAGTCAGTGAGTGAATTCACTTCTTCAAGAAAATTTACATAAATAAACCTCATTGCCTTTCCAGAAAAAAAGCAAATCATCTACGAACCGTTTATAAAATATAACAGATTCTTTATAACTAGGCAACTGAAAAAGTTTGTCCTTCTCCCATACTGCCATCACCAGGTTGGCGTAGCTATTGGCACAAGAAGTGCCCATAGCTACGCCATCCCTCTGGAGAAACAATTCTTTGCCAAAAAGGAAAATATTTTCTAACACTGTTTTAAGCAATGTACAAATAAGGTCAATTTTAGTATCCAAAAAATCTGTATATTTAGTTAAATAGTTATGTATACTTTGTACACCTTTCTGATTTGGTATAACTGTAAAGAGGGATTTAACATCCATGATTACTAAAATAAATGGAAGATTATCTGGTATATCAGCTGTTTCCCTATAAAACTCGAGTAAAAATTGTTTGGTATCTTTTAATATAACTGGATTTAAATTGACTATAGGTCTCAATAATCTTTCGACATATACAGAAAGGGGTTCTGTGACCCAACCTCTACCTGCCACTATAGGTCTCATAGGGGGTCACATAGGGTCCTTGTGCGTCTTAGGTAATCCTTGGATGGTAGGGATTAGAGGATGCTCGACTAACAGAAAGTTAAACATTTCTGTGGAAATAATTCCACTCATGGATAACTCATGTAAAGCACTATATACCATAGAAACATGTTTTTGAACATCACTTTCTCTAATAGACAGATAAAATGTGGTGTTACTCAGCATCTCATGCATATATCTATTGTAATCTTGGGCATCTAAGATAACTACAGGACCATCTTTATCTGCTGGTCTAATTGAGATGTTTCTATCTTTCCTAAGGTTAACTAATGCCCTTTTCTGTTGAAAAGACAGGTTATGCTTCTTAGTATTGGAGTGTATGTCTTTATAACTAGTATATATGTCTTCTTCAACAATTTTACAAAATGTATCCAAAAGTGGATGTAAATTAGGGACACAAATACTAGGTTTACGTAGTCGCATATCATGAGTATTACTTTCTGTATTGTCAAATAACAGTTTTAATTGTATGTTGCGTGCAAACAGTTTAATATCTAAAACAGTGTCAGAGATATTACTATATGTAGTCGGTATAAAAGAAAGACCTTTATTCAGTACTTCCAACTCATATTTATCCAGGGGTCTATACAACCCCCTATGAGACCTATAGTGGCAGGTAGAGGTTGGGTCACAGAACCCCTTTCTGTATATGTCCAAAGATTATTGAGACCTACAGTCAATTTAAATCCAGTTATATTAAAAGATACCAAAGAATTTTTACTTGAGTTACATAGGGAAATAGCTGATATACCAGATCATCTTCCATTTATTTTAGTAACCATGGATGTTAAATCCCTCTTTACAGTTATACCAAATCAGCAAGGTGTACAAAGTATACATAATTATTTAACTAAATATACAGATTTATTGGATACTAAAATTGACCTTATTTGTACATTGCTTAAAACAGTGTTAGAAAATAATATTTTCCTTTTTCTCCAGAGGGATGGTGTAGCTATGGGCACTTCTTGTGCCAATAGCTACGCCAACCTGGTGATGGCAGTATGGGAGAAGGACAAACTTTTTCAGTTACCTAGTTATAAAGAATCTGTTATATTTTATAAATGGTTCGTAGATGATTTGTTTTTTCTCTGGAAAGGCAATGAGGTTTATTTATGTAAATTTTCTTGAAGAAGTAAATTCACTCACTGACTACTTAAAGTTTACTATTATTATGTCATGCCACAATGTTTCTTTTTTAGATGTTCATGTTGAGTGCCTTACTAATGGGGTTTAAACACAGGGATTCATAGCAAATCATGCCATAAGAATACATTATTACAGAGACATAGCATGCATCCTGGATACACCTTTAAAAATACAGTAAAAGGACAGGCAATTCGAGCTTCTAGACTGAACCCATTACAGTCTAACTTTGAAAGAGAATTAGCTGACCTTAATGATAGGTTAGTAGCAAGGAGATATAATGTTAGTGAAATAAGTCATAGTTTCCTGAGTAGAGAGAACATAAGGTCTAGTCGGGCATGCCCATATTTTTCAGAGGAAGGGAATAATAGATATTTAGAGCCTGGCAACTCTAACAGTAATAACATATCCACACAGAAATTATCATTATTTTTTACACATAATGTCCATCAGATAAAAGACATAATGTATAAACATTGGAATTTATTAACTATAGATCCCCTCATTAAGGTTATTGTAGGTGAACAACCACAGTTTTTATTTAAAAATAAGAAAAATTTATTTAGACTTTTATGCCATCCCTTTAATAATGAGCTTCCCCCCCAAGATAATTTACATCTAGGATCTAGACCTTGCTATAACTGTAACTTTTGTTCTTATATTTGTGATTCTGTTGTTTTTGTACATCCTAATACTTCACAAATATTTAAGTTTGATGTAACAGCCGATTGTAACACCAAACATGTTGTTTATCTTGCTGTGTGTTCCTCCTGTCCTGCCTTTTATGTTGGCAAAACTGACAGGAGACTTAGAGACAGGGTGAGAGAACCCTTGTACCAAATACGTATTAAATCAGGCACAACTGCACTTTCTAAACATATTATAGCCACTGATGATACACATTCTTTTAAATTTATGGTTATTTATATTAATATACCCAGTTTAAGAGGTGGAGATGTCAGGAATTTTACAGAGAGGAATGAAACGAATTGGATCATCAGATTTCAAGCCCATTTATACCCTGGTTTAAATGAGAACATCCCTATTAAACCAGCTCTTAAAAACAGGAGGCTTGTTTTTAAATAAATTCTATATATATTTTTAAGTAAATGTTTAAGTAATTAATATAATATATTATATTATATATATGTATTTATTTATAATAATATATTTTTAATAATACATTTTATATATGTTATTTATTAAGTTTCCCTAATATATATGATGTATATATTTAATTGTATTTTATGTGTTTTTTCTTGTATTTAAACAATGTACTTTTGTTGGCATATTTATTTCTTATGCCTTCCTGATGGGATACTTGTGGTGCATAGGGTTGAGAAGTATGTGGATTTATCTATTAACTAATTAATCTTATTTGCCTATTTACCAATTGTGATGTCATGATTGAATTGGTTATCCACCCACAAACAGTGACGTACATTCACTCAAATTATATCATTGAGGTCTGAAGAAGCCACTTTGGTGAAAGCGCTTACCTGCTTTTCGTCTTCGAATAAAAGGTTTTTACTTGAAGTCTTTGAGATTCCTTTTTGAATTATAGAATGGACATTACTTGGTCTGAATAGACATCTATATCGTAACTACTATCGACTGCCAGAGGTTGTCACTGAGCCTATTTTATTGTTCCTTGACATTTTCTATTTTATTGGTGCTCAGTGCCATTTATTTTCCAGTGGTGTTGATTATTTATTTCACATTATTATATAATGTGAGTTACAACTTAAAAGGATTTTATGGTAGGAGTTCAAAGAGATAACGTTCGCAGGGAGGTCTTAAAAGCATTAATTGTGTAAGGTTTTAGGGGATGTACTTTGATGTTTAGAAAATTATATGGCCTTTCTGTGAAACAAGGGACCTGACTGTACTACTTATTAGGCTATGGGCTGAATTATGAATGGGTTGACTGTGCTTGCATTACAGTTTAAAGGGTGCAACAGGCGGGATTTGAAATGCTGTGTTTCTCATTGTATTACATTTCTGTAACAATTCCCTAAACCTGACAAGGCTCACTGTTGCTATCAGTTTTTTTTCTGGATTTCATGTGAAAGCAAGATTCAACTCTGTACTGACTCAAATGATAAATGTACGTGGTTATATACTGTAGAGAATACTCCTGGTGTCAAAGAGAAGGTAGTCAGAGCCCAATGCCATGGGGATGGATAACCAATGTTTCCACTGTGATGCTGTAACACATGCTAGACAAATGTTTTCCTTTTAAGAACCTAATGCAAAGCAGCAATTTTATCTAAGGGTGTGCTTTCCTCAACGGTTTCATGTGGCAGAGGTAACTAGCTTACTGACTCAGAGGTAGGGCATCCACCCCATACAATCAATCCTACAACTACTAGTGGGCCACATGAAGAGGGCAGATCAGAAGGGAAATGATGAGCTGTAAGCACCTGATGACCAGCTTGGATTTTCCATAAGCTGGTATTTGACACAGGTCAACGTACCCCAGGATGGGTCTAGAGGTAACTAGAGTGTGTGGCCTAGAAATAGTTGTAGGGCAAACACCTAGCTATGAGGATGCAGGAAAAGTACACAGTTGTATAAATCCTACCTACTATCACAGCAGATGTTCTAATTTCTTCACTGCTGCAGTAGCCTATAGGTAGTGCCTGGCAAGGACATAGCATCTGGCCAGCTTGCCAAACCTTTAACTCCCCCTGACTCACTCTGCCTGCTTAAAGGCTGAACCCTTTCTGAAATGAAGTAAATCTTCAGGATTCTACTGCCCCGAGAAAGGAAGGAAGGATGATTCAACAACCAACCATCAATAATCACCATAAAAATCACCCAAACAAAAATAACAACCATAATAAAGGAGACTGCCTGCCACCTCAGCGATCTACAAAGGGGGATGGTGGATGGGTGCAGCTAATGTAGCAGTGAAGAAATTCGAACATTTACGGCTATGGGTAAGTAGGACTTACACAACTGTACTATGTTCTTCATTCTCACTGCTGCAATAGCCTAGGGTAAATACTCAAAGCTTACCCCATGTGGGAGGAGAAACGATAAGGGTCCAGGAGCCTCTGGGTCAAAGGCCCAAGCAAAGCCTGTCTTGGACATACAGAAGGAATCTGGTGTATAATGCATTGTGAAGGTAGGAACAGAAGACCAAGTTGCTGCTACTAGAATACTTCTAGAGTCCACCCTTTTCGGATATGTCAACAAAGAGGATAAGGCCCTGGAAATAATGTGTCTTAACTTTGCCTGGAACAATTACACCATGGTGGAAATAACAATGAACAATAGCAGAGGACAGCAATCTGGACGTAATCTGTTTTGACATGGGTTGGCCTTTGTTAGTCCCAGCACAGGAAACAAACAACCTGTTTAGCCTTCTTAAAGGATTAGTACTTGGGCTGCTTGTGCACATCCAATGTATGTACAATCTGTTTGAACAATTTTAGGCATGAATGAAGGATTGCTGAGTAATGCAACCCTAGCCAAGTAGAAAACCAGACAGGATTCACCCATCATGACAGCCTGCAACTCAGATACTTGTCTTGCAGACGTCATAGCAGCAAGTAACAGTTTTCCAAATAGTGAACTGCAAGTCAGCCTGAGAGGCCAGTTCAAAGGGATTTAAAGTCAATTTTTCTAGAACAAAACTGAGATCCCAAGGAGTAGAAATTTGCTTGCAAGGGGGTCTTACATGCAACACTCTTTTCAGAAACTATTTGACCACAAACACAAAAGAAAGAGGAGGATCAACAGGTAGGTTAAACTGAGATGGTTCCCAGATGTACCTTGATGGAAGAATATGACAAGCCATCTTTATGTAACTCACACAAATACTTGAGATACTTGAGTTTTTCCTTCCCTTTTGGGATCTCTGTGATTGGCAAGGTACCAATTGCAGCATGGCCTATTGAAAAACGTGCTGAAAAGGTGTTAAAATCAAATCATCGAGGCTGTCAGCTGTAGTTGATTGATGCTGAGGTGCATAAAACTCCCCTTCTGCTGCCCGAGTAGATCCAGTCTGTGAGGATGCTTGAGGTAATTGCCCTTTGCAAGTTCCATAAGAAGAGAGAAACAAGTCTGCCTGGGCCAAAAGAGAGTCACCACAATTATTTCTGAAAATTCTCTCTCGATATTTTAGAAGTACTTTGGAAATCATTTGAAATGGTGGCAAAGCATACAGGAATATCCCCAACTAAGGGAATGACAGAGCATATGTTCTCCATATTTGGCTGCAAGGATATTTTGAACAGAATATTTCTACTCACGGTGTCCCCCACATCTGGATCAAGTCTTGGAATACACCTGTATTGAGTTTCCACTCATGGTAGTCTCTCCATGATCTGCTGAGTCTGCCTGCCACAATGTTTTGTTCTGACTGAATGCAGCACGCCTGAAGAGTCAGACAATGCTGAAAAGCGACCTCCCAATCCATCCTTGCTAACCTGCAAAGAGGGTATGACTATGTACCCCCTTATTTGTTGAGATAAACGCCATAGATATTTCAAAGCATGAATCGTTACTAGCATTTCTCTGATGTTTATGTGCTTTCAGCTGTCCTACGAGTCCCACAGACTTTGCACTTTTACTCCCAAGGAGATTGCACTTCAAGCATCATCTGAAGAGTCTCTCTGGATAGAATTAACTGGAATTGCAAAATAGAAAGGGAGTCCTGGATTGAGAGCAATCCACCACTGCAATTCTCACCTTACTAACCCCAGTACAGGAATCAGAAAGTCCAGGGGGTGTAAGTGCTGGGTCCAAGAATTTTTAGACATCATTACATTTTTCTCATATGTAATCTGGCATGTGGTATCATGTAGATCATGGATGCAGCGAGATCTAGAATCTTGACAAATTCTCTTCCATGTCAGAAAGATCTGCTAGTAAGTTATTACCTTAATGCATGCAAACGTTCTCCATCCAAAAGTAATCTATCAGATACCCCAAAAAGGCAATTTCGTAACACTGGGAGAAGGTTAAGTATTCTCTAGTAAGAACTAAGCACACTTTCCTTACCAAGCAAGTAAAAACAAGCAGTGCGCTGAAAATGGTGTCACCAGACATTAAAATCTTGGTCAGGAAAGTCACAGAATACGTATTACCTAAAAAATGAGAAAGCATTCTAATTCTGTTAAAAACAGTAACAGGTGGGAAAAGCAGAGATTCCGACTGTAAATCCCAGTCCAAATACTTCATTTGTCTTTTTTCTTTTTTTTTTTTTTCTTTTTTTTTTAATAAAATGACAGTTTGACAGAAGAAATTGAAATGTAAACCAAGCAAATAGAGCAAAAGCACATATAATTCATGACAAAAGTCTTCAGCTATATATATAAATATTAAGGTGAATCAGAAATAATACCATAAATATTCAATAAAAAATATTTATGAGAGAAAGGGGCCCCCAAAAAGGATGTTAATCTGTTAGGCAAGTAACTTTTATATACATACAAATATTTCAATCATAGGCATTCATCCCCTTCTGACTTGCCAATATACCAAAACATTTGTTCCCATAGTAAAGTGTCTAGGCTGTTCTTAAAAATATCTAAACTAGTGCTTGCTTTAATGTAATCTGGTAGTCTGTTCCATGCATCAGCTACTCTCTCAAAGAACCAATTAGTGCACTTCTCATTCCTACAGAATCCTCTACACAGGTTATCTGATGAATCTCTACTACTATTTAATAACCACAAACATTCCCAGAGGTATTTGTCTTTAACTGCCCTACAAACCTGAATAAAATCTCCTCTTAGACATCTGTAAGAGACACCGTACAAGTCTGGATATTTTAGTCTTTCATATTAACACATTTTCTCATCCATGGATGCCCTTGGTGTATTTCCACTGTACTCTTTACAGTTTGCTCATGCCTGTTTTCTTATAACGTTTCCATATCGTTATTCCATACTAAAGTCTGGGTCTAATGTAACTAACAAACAATGACTTCATAATTTCTGATTTCCTAGACTTTATAGATCTTTTTATACAACCTATAGTGCTATAACTATCATTAACCAATTGGTTGATATGTTTAGAAAAAATCATAGCTGGATCTACCCATACATGCAGGTCCTTAAATGAGACTACAGTTTCAATCACTGTGTGCTGTATTAAATATTCACTTTTCAATTTATGTCTCCCAAATCTTATATGCTTAGTTTTTTATCTATTTATCAGCATATTATTCTCCTGTCCCTAAATGGAGAGTTTAGTCAAGTTATTTTGCAGACATGCCTGATCTGTAACACATGTAATCAGTTTACCCAATTTCAGATTGTCTGCATTTAGACTGTAGAACACCTCAGATGAAAAAGATAGGACTCAAAGATACAAAACAAGTAAGGGCCTAGGACAGAGGTCTGTGGGACAGCCTTACTGTAACCAAGAATTTCACCTGCCCAGCTGCTGTATGATGCTTGCCATGTCCTATTTGTAAGCCATGCAGCTATCCATTTTATCAAGACTATATCAATACCTAGTTGTTCTAAATTATCGATCAAGTGTTTGTGTATGACCCTGTCAAATGCTGACGTTAAATCTATATAAATTGCATCACAGCACAATTTTTCATTCATAGCTGTTACTATACTGTTATAGAACATCATGTTACAGATATATGGTTTCAAGTCCCAACCTATCCAATTCCGACAACAACGTATCCAATATTACCTTCGCCATTGTTTTTCCACAACATGAAAGTAGACTTGTGTCTTTATGACTCTGGGTTTGTCCTACACCTCTTTCCCTTAAAGACAAGTTTAATAAGTGCATGTCTCCACTCTTGAAGAATCTCCCCATATTTATATGAGCTAGTGAACAATAAATATAATGGTAATGTAAGTTCTTGCTGAAGTGTTCTCAGGTCATTGTTACTAATTCCATCTCCTCCCTATGCTTTGCTTGGATCTGGTTTGAGCAGTTCTTTTTCAACATAATCTAATTTGATTCCAGTATCTGAGGTTACCTGGATGTCACTTTGTGGAGCCAAACAGTTTTGCATAAGATTTTGTAAATATATCTATAATCTGTTGTGTCAGAATAAATGTTAGACTCTGCACACAGATTATCAGTTTGTATGTCTTTACTCCTTCCACATCTTAACTATACAAAGGTTTCCATTTATGTTCAATATCTTTAGATAAATTTTCTTCAAAATTTTCTGGATTTTGTCTCACACTATGCTTAATTTGTTTGTCCAGCTTGTTTATTTCAGTTTTTAAAGTTATTGTTCGACCTCTTTTTCATTTCTTATACATTTTGTCTCACTTTATCAGGTATCTTTTTCTTATAGAAATACATTCATTTCAGCTTTTGACTGACTGCTGTTCCATTGGAAACACAGAGATTCTCCTCCTTGAGGTGGCAGGAAAACACTGAAGATTTACCTCCTCTGGTTGCTGACACACTTCCCTCTAAAAAAAGAATGCAGACCAACAGCAACAAGACTTGAGTGAAAAGGAGGGGAGTTAGCTAGCCAGATGCTTTGTCCTAGGAAGGACACTACTCATAGGCAACTACAGCAGTGAAAAAAATAAACATAATTTGTTTTACCAACACTATCCCTGTTTGTAAGCATTCAGAAAAGATAGAGAGTAGTACACAGCTAAAAAGATGTCCCACAGTATCAAAACCTTGGACAACTGTCACCAAATTTCACAGCTAAGAGGAAAAGATGGTTTGCATGGGCTACAAACAAATTGCCAAGAACTCTAGTTCAGTAAAATTTATTAAAGGCTGGATAGCATTACCTTAACTGTGGTCCCTAAACAGTATAACACCTGTAAGCACGGGTATACAGATATTGCAAAGAATCAAGAATCCCTTGGAAAGAGTACGACAGACGCTGTAGCTAGAGGACAGTTCCTATGCCTCATGTCAAAAGTAGGCAGTAGAACACTGGGTTGAAAAGAGCCTGCCCCCATCCCCAATTCTCCACATCCAGCCCCTACAGGTGCAGGATACAGCCTAGCCTTCATGCCTTGTCCTTTTTTAAATGATGCTGGCGGTCATACTGTTTAAATACTTTGACTACTAAAAAACTGTGCATACCTCACAGGATGGACTTGCTCACATAACACAGGTGCTCTCTCATTCATCCAAACCTTCAAACTCAAAATCTAACCATTTGAATGATTTGATTTTAATTCCATTTAGGCAATTTGTCTCTGCGGATATGCTACAGATATTACAGAAGGATAGAAAACTTGCTAGAAGATAACCTAGTGTGTCCAAAAGTTCTTCTTTTATTTTGATGCTAAAAGAAAAAGCAGGATTTTTATAAAGTGGATATCCCTATCATTCTATCATAGTTATGTGAGTTGCTCAATTCAAGGCTGGCATGCTCTTCTACTTCAGTACATAACCAAAGAATAATAAACAATACTAAAACAAAATGCAGCAAGCGTGTCCAAACGTATGTAGCCACTCCGGACTCTGAACAGCTTATAATTCATAAACCTTTATTGTAAGCGCTTTCGAAGGGGTCAATGCCCCAACTTCATCAGACAAGTTTTAAAACATCCCTTACACACCTTATATATCCCTTATTTAAACATTTAATTAATCAATTGTCCTATTAACCATTCGCTGCTTTTAAAAAGTACTTAATTAAAAACCATACTATTACACAACTATAAAAAATTATGAATCAGTAAACACATTATTATTAAAATGCATAAGACAATGCCATACAATATAATGCTTTTGTGTATATTCAAATTTATAAAAAATTATATAAAATATATTATATGTAAAACATTGTAATATATAATAATATTAGTAAAAATGTATATATCCATATAGTATATGAATACATTAATAAAAATGTTAACAATGACTAACTGCTGTATAATTCAACCGTGTTACTGTGAAAGAGCTCAAACGTTATCTAGACAAAGCTTTGAGCTTCAAAATACTTTTAATGGATACATATTCCTTTAATCCTGGTGGAGAATATGCTAGGGTTCTTACTTGCCAGAATAATTCTTGTTCTTCCAAGATGAGCTACCAAGGTCCACCTCTTGGATCACATTGTATTTGGTATAACACAAGGTATGCAAACCTGTGAGTTGGGTGTTCCATTATGTGCTTAGCTAAGGCATTATTAATGTCACCCTTAAGTATACTATATTGGTGCTCGTATATTCTTTGTTTGAACTTTCTTTTAGTTTTCCCAATATAGTAAGAAGGACATGAGTCGCAACTTGCAACATAAACTACTCCTTTTGAATCACAATTGTATCTGCCATTTATTATGTATGATTTATTCCTTATACTTATAGAAATACCTGTTTTAATAAACTTACACTGTGGGCATGCACCACATTTCTTCATGCCTATAAGATTAGGTTGTGTCCTCTTTACAACTCTATTACTATTTCCTTCCAATATATTTTTTTAAATTTGAACCCCTCCTATAGGTAAACCTGGGTTTTATACCCAATGTTTTAACAATCATGTGATCATCTACGATAATAGCCCAGTTTTTGATAAAAATTTCTTTGATTTTTCTATGATCAATGGAGAAAATGAACAAAAAGTTCAACCTCTGTTTATTCATTTTACTTGATTGCCCTCCATTTTGTATATCAGTTTGGGCTAGTATACCAAAGCTGTTGTTGTCACCCTTTCTTGAAACAAGGGGCTTGAAATGCCCCGTTTCCCTCTTTTCCTTAACTTCAAGGATGTTGTCAGTTAAAAGGCCGTCAGGATAGCCTCTTTTGAGGAACATCGATTTCAATTTTCCACATTCCTCAAAAAAATCTATATCATCAGACACCATCCTTGCTGCCCTTACCAACTGGCCCTTAACCATGGCCTTCTTTTGGTGGTAAGGGTGGCAACTTAAACAGTGTAAAAAAGCATTTGAATGAGTGGGTTTCCTATGAATTGTAGTTTTGTATTGACGTTTGGTCGTATCCTTTGTTACCTTCACATCCAGGTATGTGATACTATCTACGCCAACATTATAAGTGAATTCAAGGAAATTTGTCATGGCTGTGATACTAGTTATAAAGTTGTCTATAAGCCTACCACTCCCTTCCAAATAAGACACATGTCGTCTTGATATCGGGTATACCAAAGAACATTTTCCTGGAACATGTTGTCGTTCCCAGTGTGCCATAACACTATTAGCAAAGCTCACATCACATGGTGATCCCATGGCCATGGGATGACTGTGTATACATCCTTTACGTCGATAACTACAAAAGTATAGTTGTCCACAATGGGCCTGAATGGAGGATCCACTAAACTTTTGTGTAGTTTTGGAGTGCCACAAATTAGTGGAATTCTGGGAGCCGACATAGACAAATACTGAAATATATCAATATCAATAGACCCTTCCAAAAACAAGTCATCCAAGACCCCCCCCTGATCAGGCCCATTGTGGATGGTAGAGGTTCAATAACCTACGCATGTGCCAAACTCATAGACAATATTTTAAAACCTTTGTTGAGCGAGGAGCCACAAATATGTCGGGATTCTTGGAGCTTTTTGGAAAATATAAACAAATTAGAATATAGTGACAACTATACTTTTGTAGTTATCGACATAAAGGATTTATACACAGTCATCCTGCAGCCTTTAGGTATAGCATGGACAAGGGAGTTCATGCTTTATAAAAAAACGGATGATAATAAAGTGTATTTGATGGAGACGTTGCTTGACATTGTGTTATCAAATAACTATATTATGTTTAATAGGGAAATCTTTTTACAAAATATTGGTGTGGTCATGGGATCACCATGTGGTGCGAGCTTTGCTAATAGTGTTATGGCACACTGGGAACGATCTTGTTTGTTTAAGAACAACATGTTCCAGGAAAATGTACTTTGGTATACCCGATATCAAGATGACATGTGTCTTATTTGGAAGGGAGAGGTAGGCCTTATAGACAACTTTATAACTAGTATCACAGCCATGACAAATTTCCTTGAATTCACTTATAATGTTGGCGTAGATAGTATCACATACCTGGATGTGAAGGTAACAAAGGATACGACCAAACGGCAATACAAAACTACAATTCATAGGAAACCCACTCATTCAAATGGTTTTTTACACTTTTTAAGTTGCCACCCTTACCACCAAAAGAAGGCCGTGGTTAAGGGCAAATTGGTAAGGGCAGCAAGGATGGTGTCTGATGATATAGATTTTTTTGAGGAATGTGGAAAATTGAAATCGATGTTCCTCAAAAGAAGCTATCCTGATGGCTTTTTAACTGACATCATCCTTGAAGTTAAGGAAAAGAGGAAAACAGGGCATTTCAAGCCCCTTGTTTCAAGAAAGGGTGACAACAACAGCTTTGGTATACTAGCCCAAACTGATATACAAAATGGAGGGCAATCAAGTAAAATGAATAACCAGAGTTTGAACTTTTTGTTCACTTTCTCCATTGATCATAGAAAAATCAAAAAAATTTTTATCAAAAACTGGGCTATTATCTTAGAGGATCACATGATTGTTAAAACATTGGGTATAAAACCTGGGTTTACCTATAGGAGGGGTTCACATTTAAAAAATATATTGGAAGGAAATAGTAATAGTTGTAAAGAGGACACAACCTAATCTTATAGGTATGAAGAAATGTGGTGCATGCCCACAGTGTAAGTTTATTAAAACAGGTATTTCTATAAGTAGAAGGAATAAATCATACATAATAAATGGCAGATACAATTGTGATTCAAAAGGAGTAGTTCATGTTGCAAGTTGCGACTCATGTCCTTCTTACTATATTGGGAAAACTGAAAGAAAGTTCAAACAAAGAATATACAAGCACCAATGTAGTATACTTAAGGGTGACATTAACAATGCCTTAGCTAAGCACATAATGGAACACCCAACTCACAGGTTTGTATACCTTGTGTTATACCAAATACAATGTGATCCCAGGGTTTGGGCCTTGGCAGCTCATCTTGGAAGAACAAGAATTATTCTGGCAAATAAGAACCCTAGCATATTCTCCACCAGGGTTAAACGAATATGTATCCATTAAAAGTATTTTGAAGCTCAAAGCTTTGTCTAGATAACATTTGAGCTCTTCCACAGTAACATGGTTGAATTATACAGCAGTTAGCCATTAACATTTTTATTAATGTATTCATATACTATATGGATATATACATTTTTACTATTATTATTATATATTACAATTTTTTACATACAATATATTTTATATATTTTTTTATAAATTTGAATATACACAAAAGCATTATATTGTATGGCATTGTCTTATGCATTTTAATAATAATGTGTTTACTGATTCATAATTTTATATAGTTGTGTAATAGTATGGTTTTTAATTAAGTACTTTTTAAAAGCAGTGAATGGTTAATAGGACAATTGATTAATTAAATGTTTAAATAAGGGGTATATAAGGTGTGTAAGGGATGTTTTAAAACTTGTCTGATGAAGGTGGGGCATTGACCCCTTCGAAAGCGCTTACAATAAAGGTTTATGAATTATAAGCTCTTCAGAGTCTGAAGTGGCTACATACGTTTGGACACGCTTGCTGCATTTTGTTTTACTTCAGTACATATGTCAGTAATTTATGTCTGCCTCTGTTTAGATCTACCTTTACCTACACATTTTGAAGCCAAACAGTTATCAAATTATGTCATTTACATCAGGCTGGCAAGATGATTTGTTCCTTCTCCTTTAGGCCTGACATGGTCTTTACAATTCCACCTTCTGAGCTTGCTTTCTCCATATATGTTAAATTCTGTACTTAAAAATCAGTCCAGCTTCTAGCTCCTGCCTTAGTTAAGAGGTTTTCAGAATTGCCAGCTCTTATGATTTTACCTCCTTTTATCATTTTCCATAAAACATGGTATCCCTCTGAACTAACCCAGTCTTTGTGGCTAAATTAATGAGCGCTTCTCAAACCAGTCCGCCAACCTTCCCACCTTTTTCCCTCTCTCCTCAGAACAAAGATAAGATAATCTTGCATTTTGGATGTCCATAAGCATCTCAGATTTTTACCTTGACAAAACTATATGTATATATCAGCTCTCACATGCTTTAAACATACAGACCAAGAGGAGGGTACACAATTCTTGTTATGACTAACCTTGGCAGGATATTCCACACATTATTAATATTGAATTGGCCATCATTTAGACATCTACTGTTATGGTAAGTTCATACACAACTCTCCTTTCTTGTGATAGTATCTGCATCATGGAACAGTCTAAATTGATAAAGCTGTTGAGGGAGAAGTGGAATCCAGGATGTTTGTGGCTCATACTAGTTAATCTCAAAGAATATGCAATATCCCTAAAATAACTGCTTTGTCAGGGGTAGACAGTAGCGATTATTAATCAACTTAAAAAACATTGAGTTTAACAGCTTTGTAGATCTAGCCTTGGTTGTCGGCCAGTTAGCTTTAGACAGATCTTCTTTGACTTTGGAAAAGGAAACAAAACACACAGTTTATTGTTAGCAGTTTGTATGGATCAATGGGGTATTACTAGATGAGGTCAGGGCCTCAGTAGATGGTGCATACTGAAGTCTTGTCATTTGGACATTAATTTCAGTAGCAAGACTCTCAATCCCTGGTTAAAACAAGATGGACATTTTGTAAGTATATCCCATTAGGTTCAAGACTTATTCCACTATCTGTTTTGTTTGTGCAAAATAAGAAAAAGCTTGATCCAAGGATATCCATGGATATTCTTGGGAATTTGTGTTCAGCGATTTTAAGACTGATTCCTACAGGATACCAAGTTACAGCTCTAGGGAGATTAGAATGCCTTTCACTATTATGGGGTTCCAAAAGCTAAGACTGTAGTCTTGTTGGAATTAATAACCAATTTATTAGGAAGAGACCAGTCCCAGACCAAAAAGTTCATATTTCTCTTATTGTTTTGCATAGTTTTAGCAGAAGAAGCTGAACTCAATAAAGCTGCAGAATTTCCTATTCTTTATTAAACTAGACTATGATGTTATATGATCAAGAATGCAGTTATTTGTACATATGTATAATGTACAGACATGCTCAGGGACAGCTTTCACTTCTACTGGCAACATTTTGAAGTTTTCACATCAAAATTTTAAAGCAAATCAACCTTGCCTTGTGCTTCTCTAGTTAGCTACTTCCCTACCAAGAGCACATAGCTTGCGTTTGCAGTACAGTGCAACATCTCTTCCAGTCCTTTTGTACCTACCATGTCTTGAAGTCTTGGATCCATCTGTGTAAATCTCTTAATATGGCATACAGGGTCTTAAATATCAGTCAGATGTGACAGTTTTATATTTGCCAGTCTGGAAATACACCTCCAGGATTTTTTTAATGTTGAGCACTTATAGGTACAGTATTTAAAGGCCTGATGCCAAGGCTTCGGAATGTTAACATTGTTGTAGTTCATATAGGCTTCTGGCAGGACCTCAATGTTATGGTGTAAGAAATGGGCATGTACCATAGTAATGAACCAGCAGTTGTAGTATAACTACTAAGAAGACATATCAAGGAGAATGTGTCATCAGGAAACTTGCACAATGCCCATGCACAACCACACAGCACATTAGCTAATCCAGAATCACCGTGTAACTTGTAGCAATCAGCAATAACAGATTATAATATGAGAGAGCCCTGTGAATTTTTATGTCAATGTCTTAGGAGCAGTCTATGTCAACAATGAAAGGAAACAAAGGTAGTGGTGTGATTTGTCTGTAAATGTGTATCTACAACCAGAGAGCTGCTTGAGACTGAGAATGGCTGATCAGCACAAGGAGATTTAGATGTGCTCAAATGAAGCTCTGTTTCTAGGAAGTTACTCTCTTCATGGTAGGAGATACCTTATGCTCTACACATGTAGTGACAGGATGAAAATTGTAACCCTACGATTTTCCTTATCCAGATAGGTGTCTAAATGTCTGGACTTTACAGCCTTTAGAAAGGACTGTAAACTCATCCAAGACAATGATCTCAAAACAGAAAGAGTAGCAGCTGGTCTGGAAGATGCATTAGCTGCATCACAACTTCATTTAACTAAACAGCTACCACGTGCGTGGCAGAGTTTAGAAAAGAAAGACAAGAGGTTCTACTGTCTCAAGCTGGCATATCTGACAGAAGTGTAGGTTTCCCATGATAGATAAAATACATCTGATCACATGTGCCTGTTAAATAAAGGTACATAAAGAAAATGTAGCACATATATACATCTTTTTTCCTCACTGTTCTGCTATCTTTATCATTAGGCAAGTCATTAGAAGATGGCAGCAGGTTAGTAGGCTTGACAGACTCCAGTGAAATTACAGCATAGTCAAAAGAAGAATTTTTAGAGTGAGATTTTTGGGAATCTGGGACCTTATAGAATATATCAGGTTTCTGAGGGGCAGGGGGCTGGGAGCATTTTCTCTATACTTTCATGCCAGGCCATGTTAACTGCCCCCCCTCCAAAAAATAAAACTTCCATCTCCAAGGTCACTGCAAATAGGGAGAAATTAAATTTATAACAGCAATAATCTCAGATGAAAAGGACCCTCTCTTACTTGAGAGAAAGAAAGAACAGTTGTGTAAGTAAACTTTCCATAACAGAAGATGTTCAAATTATCACCACTGCAGTAGCCTAAGCTATATGGGTTATATCCTGCCAAGGATATAAACAGCAGGTCAGCTTCCAAACCTTCAGAGCACTTTCCATGTGCCTAAACTGTCTGGCATCTTGAGCTGAGCGGGCTAAAAGACAATTTTGGGCACAAACCCATTCAGAACTTTCCTGCCAACAGAGAGAAGAAGGCTGAGTCATGAAGGGCAATGCTAGGAACAAAATAAATAAATAAATAAATGTCCACACGCAGGAATAAAAATCACAAGAACAAAACAAGGGAGATGGAGGGAGTGGCAACTGCAGCAGTGATCATTCGGACATCAACTCTTGTAAAAAGTTTTTCACAATTGTACTATGTTCATCAGACTGATTACTGCTGCAGTAGCCTTAGCTATATGGATAGATTACCCTAGCTTACTACATTTGGGAGATGGAAGGAGAAGAGTCCAGGAGCCTCAAGGAGAATGGTCCTAGTAAAGCCTGATCTAGACCTAGAGAAGGAATCAAGCTTACAGTGCTTTGTAGGCATATGTACAGAGGACCACACATCAGCTTCTGCAATACTTGTTTAATCCAAATCTTTACAAAAAGCCATAGATGATGTCAAGTCCCTGGAAGAGTGGGCCTTGACCCTGCCTGGGATAATTTTCTTACGGTGAGAATAGCTTTAGTAGACAACCATTTGGAAATTGTCTGTGTTGACACAGGTTGCCTCTTCTCACCTTCACAAGAAATGAAACATTGATACAGAGATCTGAAAGATCTAGTTCTGTCATAGGTAGGTACTAGGCTATCGGCCCTAGGGCCCATACAAGCCTAGCCAAATAAACAGCCTCTGCAAGGCTCGAACCCAGGAGCCTGCACACCATAGCCAATGTGATTTACCACTAAGCCACAATAGATATGCATGCTAGTACTAGAGCCGTCTGTGGACATCTAAGGTATGATGTATCCTTTTTCCCACATTTTTATGGTCTAGAAAGAAAACACAGAGACAGACAGTTTGGATTAAAAAAAACTCAGACACCACTTAGGCATAAAAGGAGGATTAGTTCTCAAAAAAAAACTGTGCCAATGGAAAATGAGATAGGGTTGACTCATCATAAGAGCTTGCAACTCAGATACTCTTCTTGTAGAGGTCAGCGCAATCAGTAAAACTGTTTACCGTGTTAAGAACCTCAAGTCAGCCATGTTAGCCAGTTCAAATTGAGCAAATGTTAGCTTCTCTGACAAAATTAAGATCCCAAGGAGGGGGCCACAGTTTTTCTTGGAGGCCTCTTATGCAAAACTTTTTCAAAAACATTTTGACATAAGACTGAATTGAAAGAGGAGGATCCATGGGCACTCATGCTGAAATGGCTGATAAACTGTGACAGAGGAATAAGAATGGCCACAGGACAGTAACTCGCACAAAAATTGTAAAACCAGAGAACAACTAGCCCTGAAAGGGTGTTGGTTGTGTTGTTAGCAACAACTAGAAAACCTTTTCCATTTGCTTATATATGATTTTCTAGTAGCAGGCTTTCTTGCTTCCATTAGCATCTGCTGCATATCCTCTGTAAACAAGTGCATAAAAGGAGTTAAGGACCCGTCATTCAAGCAATCAACTGAATTTGATTGATGTTGGGGTGTATCAAACACCTCTGTTCTTGTGTGAGTAGATCCAGGCTGTGAGGAAGCTCCTGGTAATTGCCCATGGCCATTTCCAAAAGAAGGGAGAACCATGAAACCATGCCTGCCCGGGGCAGATGGGAGTCATCACAAGAATCTTGGGGAAGGCAGGGGGAATTCCCTCTGAATCTTCAGAAGTATCCTGGATATTAGTAGAAAGGAAGGAAAAGCATACAGGAACATTCCTGTCCAAGGAAAAGAAAAAGCATCTGTCTTCCATGCCTTCTTGCATGGAGTCAGTTTATTAAGAGAAGAGGCAAAGAGGTCTACTTGAACTCCCCAAACATGGATCAAATCTTGGAAGATCTCCTGATCGAGTTTCCATTTGTGAGGGTCTACCCTGGTCCTACTTAGTCTGTCTGCCACACAATTTTGCTCTGATAGAATGTAAAAGTAGAATGTAGAGTGAGACTGAGCTGTAAAACTATATCCCAAGCTAACATGGCAACTCTGCAAAGGGGGTACTGTTTGAAACCACTTGAAGATGTCCTGGGAACAAAAGATGGTTCAGAGAGTTGAGTGCCTAGGTCAGGGCAAGCAACTCCTTGATATTTATGTGCTTGCATCTGTCCTTGGTGTCCTACACCCCCTGCACTTTTATCCCTCCTGAAGCTGCTCCCCAAGCAAAGTCTGAGACATCTATGGTGACTGACTGCTTTAGAGCATTGATGGAGCAGACAAGACATGGATTTAAGGATATCTGTTGTTTCCACCAAATGATTTCCCTTCTGACAAACACCAGCACTGGGATTTGAAATGATAAAGGGTGTCAGTGCTGACATGAGAATCTGTCTTGTGGAGTTTTGCCAAGGGTGCCGTGAGAATCATAGATGCCATAAGATCGAAAATCCTGAGGTACTCGCTCACAGTATCCAAAGTCTGAGTGTAAACTGTAGAAATTAATACAGATATAGACTTATTTTTTCCTGTGGAAGAAAAGTTTCTTGAAATGAGGTGTCTAGCTGACATCCCAGTAACAGAATTGTGTGCAAACGAATCAAAAAAGACTTCTGACATTCTCTTGGAATCCCAGTTTAAGACTCATCATAACCAGGACAGAGATTTCTGACACTTTGGAAAAGCCTCCGCAAAGATAAGCAAGTTGTTGAAATATGTGGATACCCTGTTAACTGCAACGAGCTCTAACTAGAGCTAGACACTGATAATACTGTTGGTGCACTGGATAGTTCAAATGGTAAGGGAAAGAATTGACAATGTGATCCAGATACATAAAACCTTAGGAAAGGTCTGAAGTCTGGATGAACACTGATGTAATAAAATCTTTTAACTCTAGCGTTACCACAAAACCTGAAACAGGAAGAAGAGATAACAGGTGGTGAAGTGACATCATTTTGAATTTGGGCACAATCACAAACAGATTTAGGAAGGAAAGACCCCAAAAGCTGGTCTCCAAGCATTTTCTTTCTTTGGTACTAAGAACATCCTTAAATAAAAACCTTTCTCCACCTTTGAAGGAGGAACTGGCTCTTTCACTCCCTAAAGCAGCAAGTGATGAAGAACCAGTAGAAACAAAAGTCTGATCTGGAGGATGAAGAATGACCCCTTGGAAAGGAGGCATTTCCTCCCACTGCCACCTGTAAGTTTGATGAATGATTTTCAGAAAGCATTTGTCTGAAACTATCTGTTGCCAAAGAGAAAAATGGAGATTCAGACTTTCTGGAAGAAAGAAGGGGGTCAAGGTATAAGGGAGTCACAAGATCTCTTGAATAGTCAGACCTGTTTGACTGCCCTTGGTTTAGGGAGGTTTGAGACTTTTTTTGGTACACCATTAACATTTCTTCTTAAACATCTGTTTATCTGTATTTTCTTGAGACTGTTTATTCTGCTATTTGACAAAACTGGATGAGGCAATAGAAAATCCCTACGAAAATTTGGAAAAGGAGGGCTGAAAAATCTTTGAGATTCCCTGGATCAGCTTGCCCGTTTGACTCCACATTTGGATCACCTCTGCAGCAGTGGGGACAAACACTAAATATCTACCCAAGGGTGAATTTAAAATCTCATTTTTAACATAATCTGGGGGGTTCTGAGAATGAGCCATGCAAGCCTCCTCACAACAGTACCAGTGGGCATAGCCCTGATCAACAGTGCAGACAATGAGCAGTGAGTGACCTATGCAACAGAAGAAAATTTTTCCTTGCAAGAAAAAACTGCAGATAAAACATTCCGCAAACTTTCACAATTAGTCAGAACAAACTAACATATGAGCATGACAATTCAAAAGTCTGAAAAAAATCAAAGCTTCCGAAGTATATACTTTTTCCCCATACATATCAATAATTTTTTCATCCTTATCAGAAACAGTAGGATTGGAAATGACTACGTGCTTAGCAGCAGTGAGATCAACTATAGCTATAAGTAATGGGTCAGATTTTGGAATAGTGTATAAAATTTTTAAAGACTGAGGTGAGAAACTTTATAAATTCTATCTGCCTTTTTAGGGACAGCTGGCTGACTATCAGGAAAATTGTAGGCTGTGATAAGCACATCCTCTGAAGCGGACAGAACAGGAGGAATGGGTGTAAGATCTAGAAAATCCTTCCTTAATAACTCCCCCTACAAATGAAAAGTCATGCATCTTTCAGTGAAGTCTTGAAATGTTGACACTTCTATACATCACCTGCTGTACAAACTTGTCTACTACCATCTCCAAAGTTAGGTAACTCGAAGAGGAAAAGATGAAAATATTGCGTTTCCCTCTTCTCAGAATCTGCGTGCCTTTAAAATTATTATAATTAGAGATCAGGAACATAGATTCATAGGCAAGTACTTGGCTAGCTGCCCTTGCCTTTGCGGGCCATTATAACTAGCCCATTTCCCTTTTTGGGCTTGAAATAACCCCAAAGCTTCAATGTCTTCTTCAGACAACAAGGAGGCTTCTTCCTCTTATGAGGTGGGTGAGGTCTGGATAAGGCAACTGAGAAAGGAGGTGGTGGTGGCAGAGTCCATGCTGGTTTTCCCACAGAGAAGAAGACCTGTTTCTTCTTCTGGGAATCACTGATCATCAGACTAAGCAAAGAGCATGTCCACCTCAAAAATGGATATGCAGTATCTTTTTTTTCCTGAAGTCCTTCTACAGATAGGCTAATAGCCATTTCGCTGACTCAGGCACACCACTGAGCATGTGCAAAAAAACATCAGAACAAAGTTTAAATATGCAACATGGAAACTTACTTTGGAATACAAAGACAGTCCTCCTAAAGACAAGACTCAGATATCCCTCAAGGTTTTCCAGAGACTCACTAAATTAGATAGACGTGAAACTTGAGACAGATGAGATAAATAGCAGATAGCCCTAAACCCCAAGGCGGAAGAGGAGTGCATTCTCTTAACAAACCTGTCCAGAGCTTTGGACTCCTCACTATGGTGCTAAATGCAATGGTACCCCAAGCTCTATCCTGGAGCAAACAAAGTGAACAAATCATGCAGAAGACAGCAAAAGGATACCAGCAAACGGTTTACTCACTTAGGCAGGGGCTTCAAAAAGGCATCTACTTTTTTGAGGTACAGAATTTTGAGGTCTTGAGGCTGAATGAATACCATCTAACTACTGTCCCTATGGAGGGAAGCCAAGCCCCAGGACCTCTCAGGCTTCCTCTCCAAATACTCTGCTTGGTGTTTCTAAACAGATGGGACTGGAGGATCTACAGAACTCTCTCCAAATACGGAGGTCACCCAAGTAGGGAGAAACAGCAGGAGAGGTGAACTCTTTCTTTTCTGTCTACAAAATAAGTGTCTGTGCCTGGCAGTGTGACATTATAGGGAAGCCTTGATGGCTCAGCAGACCCATTTTTCAATCAGCAGCATAGGCAGTGGAAGGGCTGGATAGGGAAGTCTGTGGAGCAGCCAGTGCTATCTTTCTCATCCTTATTAGTCTAAGGGAAAGACTTTTGCATTTTGTGTGAGACATCTTGGTTTCAAATCCTTTACAAGCCCTTTTTTTTTCTTTTGTACAGAGCATTTCTGGACTAGAAGACAACTGGTGGATGCGGCTAGAGCAGGCTTTCTCTCTTAAGTGGTGCATGTGTCACAGAGTCAGGAATTATGTGAGTGGGAACATGCACATCAATCCCCACCCAAGCAGCCACTGTCAGTATGCTGGCCATCAACAGGAAAAAGTTAGAAGGGATGGAGGGTGGGTACCTTTACTGGACCAATACACTGGCCTGATCACTAATTCCCAACTCCTGCCTCCCAAGAAACAAATGGATTGATCATGATCCTGAATGGAAACAAATAAGCTGTTTGGCTCTTGAACAGTTTGGGGATCCCTGACTCTCACCCCTGTCAGAAAAATGACCAAAGGGTCCCATGTAGTGGAATGATTGGGCAGGACCCTTTAGAAGACACAAAAACTAAAAGATAAAAAAATTAACATCCTCATTAAATCTAGATTAGTCTTACACGGAAGAGCCAGTCTAAGAGTAAGATGGCTGTGCACCATGCATATTAACATATATGTTAACATATGCCTCACCTCTAAGGCTAACACGGAGCATGCACGAGTGAAGGGGGCGTGTCGGACTGCCGAGCAGTCCAAAAATCCACGCCCCTGCAAGTCTGACACTCGAGAAATGTCTACATGCATGAGCGAATCCGCTCAAATGTGTACATAGCCAGCACTACATTCCCCCACGTTCTAAACCCCTGTACAATTAAAAATGTTAAATTTTTTTTTATTATTATTTCCGATATAGCTGCCCGTATTTGCGCGGGTTTGCCCATTGCTTAGCTACAGTTAGCAGTTTAGACACCAAACTTAATTAAGCGAACTAGTGATAGCGTAGTGGTAGAGCCTTCGCACAAAGAGGAGGCATTCTCGGTTCGAGTCCCACCACTCCCCCCTCTATTTTCTGCTGGAAATCTGTATATAAAAATTATTCCTGACATTTATCATTTAAATCTTTGTAAAAAGCATTGAAATGGCCTATGTAGTAGTGAACGAATTTTATATATATATATATATATATATATATATATATATATATGAAGGTGAAATGGTTATGCATACTGATGGATGCATGAGTAAAGTATCTTAAGCAATGTGAAGCACCGCTAAGCAAAGTTTACCAGTATTAAGCATATTTAAATGTAATTGCTTGTAGTTGAGCACTGAGTTAACTAGTGCAATAGCTTTACGCGGAGCTGCGCATCGCACAAATTAGCGCAAACAGAACATGTTTGCTCATAGCTGCACACCACGCTAACCAGCGCAACGTTGGGTAAAGTTGAGCAAAGTCAGTTAAACACAGCCACACCTCCTAGCCGGTCTGGCCAGTAGTAAAATAAAAAGCAATGACAGGGCTCGAACCTGGGATACTGTGCACCACAATCACAGTACTGAACCACTAAGCCATGACAGCATTTCACAACCATGCATTTTTCAACACACATACATATCAATGGAAGTTTACCCGTTGCTTAGCAGGTGTGCCTTCAGTTGCGGTTTTTTCAAAACTGGCCAATCACAAATAAGTGTGGGAAATGAGGCATATTTAAGCTCCATAGGCGGGAAGAGGTGGTTGTAGCTCCCATCTGCAGGCAGCATGGCCGGTGCTGGAGAGGGCTCTCGATTTCGAGCGCAACAGTGGGGCATTGATGAGTCAAAAGTAATGTTTTGGCTCCTTGTCCATAATCATGAGGATAGACTCCTGCGGGACCAGTACCAGGGCACCCAATACAAAGCGGAAGCCTGGAACCATCTAGCTCATGAACTCACCAGTGCCACAGGCATCCCTCGGACTGGTGAGCAGGTCAGACACCATCACGCAGACCTGAAGAGATGCAAGGAGGATCAACTGGACCAGTGGATCCAGGAGGCCCGTGGGATGGAAAATGCCCCACTACTGAGTAAGTAAGCCATGGAATTAAGTATGTAAGAATTGCTATTCTAGTCTATACTATGGATAGGTATGTCTCAATATCACTTTATTTACTTCACAGCTGCAGGTGTCCACACGGCAAACCAGCAAGCCTATGCAGAAAGGCTGTTAAGGCTGCGCCACCAGGCAGGTTAGTAATTATTCTGCATGTACTGTTATATAAAATAATTGAGAGAGCCTGAAAAAAAGTGTTTTAACCCAATAAATAAAGGTGTAATAATTATTTAATAATTATTCTGCATGTACTGTTATATAAAATAAACGAGAGAGCCTCTAGAAAAGTGTTTTAAGTCTTTAATAAAGGTATAATTCCTGGAGTGTGTTTGTGTTATTTTCTTTGATATGTTGTTGTACTCTTGCATTATAGAAATAGTACTGTTGTATTAAGCGCTGTTAACCCACACTTGGTTAGGCCCATATAAAGTGGATGAAGAGAGTGCCAGTAGCTTTTAAGCATATTTACAGTCCTCAACTGTTGGTTCATGCCCAGCATGTGCAGGTTAATCTGGCACATGAGTAGCTTGGTATTGTGTTCCCCAGAAATGTCAGTGTGCTGCTAGTAATGTAGGGAGCTGTTAACATATAACTGATAATTTCACCTGAACATATCTAGATAATTATAGGAAAGTAGAGCTGACAGTTTACCATCTCAGCAGTAGTGTGTCTGAGCAACTCACAAAATATGTAGTAGTAACATCTGCATCCCGGACAGTCTGTATGTCAGATACAGCTCATGTATATAAAGAAATAGCAAAACCCATTTCACAATTCAAGGACAATTGGGTAGTGTAATAATACATGTAGGGTACATATAACTGCAGTCAATAGGAATGTAGTGTAAACGAGAAGGATATACAAGTTATTAATGGAGCTATCTTTTTCCACCCTACTGTATGTGCATAAAAAAAGCAAATTCCACACCTCAATGGGTATGTCTAATCTCAAAACATTTGTTGGGACATATGTTCTATTGGTTTATAAATATCTGCATTTATTTCGATGCATGTGCCCTGTTCAAATACCACAATATTGGTGGCCTGTTGCCATCAATTAAACCTGCATGATGTTGTAATGTCCACTGTTCATATATGCATGTGTTATGCTTGCTGTTCAACTGTTGGAACTCTGGTGTGTTGGGTTAATGGGAATACTTCTGCATGCTGTTATAACTAATTGGGAATGCTGTTGACTGTTACTAACCCATATTTTCATTAAATTCTCCAAAACATGGAACGTATGGGAAGGCCGGTCCCAGCGGACCCACCTGTCCCACCTTAGCTGGCAATGGCACCTGACACCAACAGGTCCGGTGCCCAGCCTGGGACCTCCTCCTCCATTGGCCCTGTGCCACCTTCGGGTGGAAGCACTGCAGGGGATGGAGCTCGTCTCCCCCATGCAAGCGTGGGCGGAGTAGGGCCACCTATCATCCTCCAAACAGTCTGGGCTGTGGTGTGTAGAGAGATTGAGCATTCTGTCGCTGATCCTCTACGCCAGCTTGAGGTACAAGTGGTGCGACTCATGGGTGAGACTGCCCCTCCTACGCAGCCCCCAGCAAAGCCACCCTCTTGGTTGTGAAGGTGCAGTGGTGACTGCCCATGGGTGGGGATCTCAGTTCCACTGTTGCCATCTGTGGGCTCATGGGCTTGCGATTTCCAAACATCCTTCCCAGTCAATGGTGTTCACCCACCACGTGTCATATTCCGCCCCTGTATGCGTCTTGTCTGTTTACCTCCGCAAACTACCTCCCCAAATATACCTACTTCCCCTACCCCACATCCCACTCTCACCTGGAAAAAAAAAAAGAGGGGCAATCTGCTCCAAAATAAAATATGCCCCATACATAGCTGCCCATTTTGCACACATGTCCGCTGGACACATAAAATGTAATTTAATTGGCAGTACAACATACTTTGTTGTCCTCACCCCTCTCTCAGGGGTGGAAGGTTTCATATTTCCCTCCAAATGTATTGCATATGCACAGCTGTTGCTGTTAAAGAATTTGGCAGCTATGGACCTTCCCTACATCCGTCCTGCACATCCCGGGCTGTTTGAGCTGTTTTCCTTACTGTCTTTCCCTCTTTGTGCCCCTTTTTCACCACTTTCCTATCTCCCCATTTTCTTTTCTTTCAAAGAAATGAGCGCGGGGGTTAGCGGGAGTAAGCAGTTTTAAGCAGTAGTTAGCGGGTTTGCGCTAGTGTGCGCTTAGCTAAGCATTGCTAAGCATCACGCAAACCCGCTCACAACTGCTTAAAAGTGCTTTAGTCACTCTGTATGTGAGGGCCCTTGTTCTGCTCAGCAGCAAAATAAAACACCTCTGTCAGTCTCAAACCCAGGACCTTCTACACACTGGACTGCATGAAGTACCACTAAGCCACAGTAGATATTCAAGTTGGTGCTGAAATAAATGTATCATGCATCAGAGTGAGTGAATGTAAAGGAAAAATAGGAATGCCATAACACACAACTTGTTCTGTGGATCTTTACCAGCAGTTGTTGTGGAATTGCATTACATGACTGTGATAAGAGAAGCAGCCATTCTACCAGGAAATAATGTTACAGCAGCACTTTCCAACCCCCACACAGTATCGCAGCAGGACAAACACTGGCATATCTGATTAGGGCAGAGGGTATACCTCCCACCTGTGCCTAATTTTCAGGGATGTTCCTGATTTTGAAACAAATTTTAGCTGTGTCTCTCTGAATCCCTCTGAAAAGTACTGATGTTGGCCAGAAAGGTGGTGAATTACACTTAATGAATAATGACAATAAGTAAGAGTTAGACACTGCTTGTACTTCAGAAAAGGTGTATTAATCCATATGCTCTGGTTCTCTCAAAGTCTCAACTTAATGGCACTAATATTTTAAAGGTGTACCTCACTTTTACCTACTTTTCCCTGAGTCTGTTCATATATGTACCTGAGTGTTTGAGAGGCCTGGCAGAGGCAGAAACACACAGGCGTATCAACTTTTCTGCTGTTACACACTGTTCAAATAGCTTTGGAAGGAGTTCCAGAAGCATACCCTTATGTAGGAGTACAACACTGAAATACCAAAAGATGTAGCCATGTACTGGTAGCAACCAACTGTAACAATGTCATTGTTCCAGTGCTGAAAAGACCGGTGTGGTGCACAGACAAAGAATAACAGGCTAACCTCTGGCTACCATGTGGATAGGTCCACAGTTGGGAGCTATGCAGACAGACCACTTGCCTTGATAAACTAACAGGTACACAGCAACCCTTTAAGTCCAGCAAGATAAAATTCACACAATAATACATAATGCTCTCTGTACTTCTGCACCCCTACCCAAATGTAGAATATACCTGTGTGTTCAGGGTCTACCAAGGATGTAGGTAGGCATACTCAGTACTGAAATTTGTCCAGTTTTCTTGAGCGGCCTGTGATAATGTCAACACTAAAAAAGCACAAACTGTTCGGAAGTAAGTAAATTAATATTCACAGTATAGCAGTTCACAAACAATTCATGAGCCAAAGGAATACATCTCAATAACTAGTTTTGTATGGCAGTTAATTGTACAATTAGAAAAGAAAGCACATACTCCCATGTATCTTGGGTTAGCATTTTGAGGGGTGAGTACAAAACTACACTGACAAGTGTGTACTGGAAGCAGCAACATTCAGGTCTGAGTACAACATTTAAATCACTGGCTACACCCCTGGCTTCAGATATAAGATCTATACCAACCTTCTGCCTTAAACAACGATGTCCACAGCAATCCAGCATGATACCCATCTTGGAAAGCTGAAAGGGCCACGCATGCCTGAGTTAGCAATTTATAGCATTGGGTTGCTATGACACTGATTACTGCAATTACCCCACAGCAGGCTGCATGCAATTAGCAAATGGTGGCCACCAATTGGTGCAGAGGCCATCACATGCACATGTTCAAATACCTATAAAAGCAGGCTGTAATTGCTGCCAACAAACTCAATCACTCTATTGCAGAGACTGACAGAGAGAGAGACAGTGAAAAGCAAAAAGAAAAAGAAATACTACCAACTCAAACAAAGGAAAGGTATGTAACAGATATGTACTTACTGGCATGTAGTAGATGTTTTTGAAGAGTACTCTATATAATGTGAACCATTCATATGTGGCAGCAGTACGTACCTATGCACAGATGTCCTGCTTAACTACTGCCATGGACAATTCAGTGTGTACCGGTGGGCAGTGGGACATAACTGTGAAATGTGTAGCTCAGCATTAAATGTCAAACATCTGATCCATGTTATCTGTGTTCTGTACAGTAGTGTGGCCAATGGCTGTTTGGGAGATTAGCCAAAACATTTATATAAACATGGGTGTGACAGAGTAGCACATGCATGATAGTCATATTAAAGTGTAGCTTAGCACTGACAACTGCTGTACCAGGCTAGTATGCTAATCTAGCATTTGGAGCTATATATACCCCCTCTAATGTTACTGTGTGTTCACATGTGACACCTGTTCTTGTTGCAGCAAGGCCCAACAGTTTAGGCACACACATACGGAGAGATATATATGTGTCATATATATTAACATCTGTATATGTGCATAGAGCAAGGGACATATTGCAACTGTTTGTGAAGGGTGGACATATATATGTTGGTGAAGGTTATGTGCATATTTGTATGTAGGTTTTAGTGTGTGACAAACAAGACAGCATACAGTGCTGGTATATGACATGTGGTGGTTAAATACTGTGGGTGTTTTGTTCAGTTTGCAGTGTTGCAGCCAGTGAGGCCTGCTAAAGCAACCTGGGCTGTGAACACTTTCAATGCATTTCTTACAAGACGATATTATTACATTACTGTATACCTCACATCCTTTGTATAATTGATATTCCCACCATGAAAGGTGGACTGTATATGTGCATATATGTATATGTACACCAATAGATGTGTGTATGTGTGTATGTGTGTATGTATATATATATATATATATATATATATATATATATATATATATATATATATATATATATATATGTATATATATATATATATATATATATATGTATATATATATATATATATGTATATATATATATATATATATATATATATATATATATATATATATATATATATATATATATATATATATATATATATATATATATATATATATATATATATATATATATATATATATACACACACACACACACAGAGAGAGAGAGAGTCAAATATACTCATACACACCCACATCTACTTGTTGCAATAGATTCTATGTAATGTTGACTGAGTGTGATGGTCAATGTGTTGGTGAATATGTCAAAGATGTGTATTTGTGGGATAGCTTAGTGGGAAGCTGTTTCTGTCATGGTATTATGGGTCCTTGCTTTGATCCCAGCAAAACTGTGTATGCTGTTGCTAGGCAGATAAAGCACTATGGCATACAGTCTGATGTAGTCCCTTGGTGTTAAATGGGGTGTGTCATTGGAGGCTAAGGCACTACATGTATGCTTATTGATTGGTACTGATGTTGAATCCAAATCCTGTATGTACTGTAGTACTAATTGAAGCTCTGGGCCTAAACAGCAAAGTATGGTATATGTCCACATTGCTTGGAACCACTGTTTTGTGTGGTCCCTGTAGTCATCACAGATTACATTCCTCAAGCTTAAGGTTTTGTAAGTACTGACACACAGTACTGTATGGTACACACATAAAGCTTATCTGGGTTGCCATACCTTTGTGTCTTGTAATTATGTCTGATGTATGTGTGGGTATGCCTGTAACATGTCCTCTGTCATATGTGTGTTACAACATATAACTGCGTATCTAGCAAAATTTATAGTTTACTACAGCAGTATGGCACCTATATTCACAATTGTGCACAATTTTGGCCATGGGTTTGCCATCAACAAGTTGTGTGGTATAATGGTAATACTGTAACTGGACCTTACAAACATTGCGATGGATTACATATTTATTCACTGGCTTGATCTATATCTGCTGTGGCTAGGTGGTGCATTGTGTTGCATACAGTGTGCAGGTACTCTTGTATAGTCTTATATAGTGATTTTATTTTGTTGCTGTGCAGAACATGGTTTATTTTACAGAGCGTGCCAGGCAATTTCAAGCATTTGTGGGGAGAGCACTGATAAGTGGTAGTGAAAGTGTTTAATCTCAGACAGCTAAAAGGTTGCTACACATGGCAGTTCAGTGATATCTGTACTGTATAATGTTAAATGTGCCATATGACTTGCTCATACATATCTTTATGTCTTCCAGGGATCATGGCACACTGTAGAAATCCTAGCTACAGTAGTGTTGAAAATGAGATTCTTACCAGCTGTATGATTCAGCACTACAGCCTACTATTCTCCAGAACCAGCCAAGACCAGCAGGAGTGTACTGCAATGTGGCAAGATGTTGTCTGGAGGCTAAACGAGGTAGGCCTGCATAACCGGACATATGAGCAGGTACGCCACAACTGCAGTGATCTACTGAGACATGTCCGTCAGCATGCTTCTGATGTACAGAGACAACAGCTTGCAACAGGTGGTGGGGTTAACATCCATCCCCCCTCACCGGAGTGGAGGAGCTGCTCCTGAGCCTGGTGGCACCTGCCCAACAACAACAGCAGCAGACATTTACCATGATTGAGGTTGGAGCCACCCAACAAGAACACATGGAACATGCAGGTAACATGGCATATCTGTGGACTACTGTTACCTCTATTGGTAGATCATGCATATGTGAGATGAGTACTGTGTAGTTTGAAGATGTGGAGCATGTTGTTGTGCAATACTGATCATTTGGAACATAATCTGTAGGCCTGTGAATGTAAACTGTTCTACTGTAAGACTGCAAACCCACTGTAGCAATGCCACAGTTCTCGCCACTGACAAACTGTCTCATATCTATGTAGGTCCCTCTGGTGTGACAGCAAGGCAGCAGACAGATGCTGGTGAGTGCATTCTACATTTATTATTGCAAATAAAAAGTGCATGCCATAGTTAAGGTGTAGGCCATGTACACATGTAACACACCTACCCATAATGCATGCTGTGCATGTTTGCTGTGAGACCACACACATCTCACTCATGTAATTAGCTGCCTCAAACACATGCAATACACAGACCATCTCAAACAAATGTGGCTACACTGTAGTGACCATTGGATAGGCAGAGTCGATACACAACATGCACATAACATACACAACTATGTCATACATAGAACATGTTAACATGCTACACATGAAGGATTCACAAACCCTCTGTAAAGTCAAACTCCAGTATCCCAAATGTCATCCACACAGCACACATAATATACCTGGGTAGCTATCATGGGGCAGTAAAACACTCTGCAACACACAACACATTCATGTTAGGGAATGCTCCGTATTGGCCTCCTTACAAACCCATGTAACAACTGGTTGTGAAATGGTGAATGTAGCCATGGTAGCGCAGTTCCGGTACAGCATGATAGGTGCTGGTTTGGGACACATTTTTAGCCTTGAGTGACCACATGATGCTTCATGATGATGGCTTATGGTACTACACCCCATCCAGTTATTGTAACCACAGTACTACACATAGCTTTCATTGCTATACACCTCAATGTTGTGTGTGTGTGCGCAAATATATGCACCTGTAAACAATATGCATACCAATCACCATTTGCACAACTGACACATATGTCTTGTGATGCTATTGAGTGACTAGGTCATATGACACACATTGGGTATATGTGATGTTTAAATTTGCAGTTATGTTTTAGCATGCCATGTCATGGATGACACTGGCATGTCCACAATATGATCTACACTCACCATAACTACTGTACATTGGGTATGTGGACCAATGGTATTCCATCAGTTATACATGCACCACTGATCTTGTGTGTATACACATCATGCATGAGCTAAAACTGTGTCCACAATTATTTGCTAAAGACACAGAGGCTCTAATCAGAATTGGATATCTATGTGACACACAGATACACATCCAGCCATAGTATGTAGATCTGTGTGTGATGGTGCACAGTACATTACAGAGTTTTGAATACTTGCACAGCAATGTTGTGTCCATGTATGCACTGCGTTCCAGGGGGAGGCCAATCACCGAACAACAAAACATATGCATCAAAGCCATGTATACTGTTAGTAACAAGGACTGTCTACACTTGCATTGCATGCTGTTGAGCAACACATGTCCTGCATGCTGACGTGTGATATGACTGTTTTGCTTGTGATACTGTACCCCACCATCAACTGCTATGGAGTATGTTCTGAGATTGCTGGTGGTGTGTGTGTGTGTGTGTGTGTGTGTGTGTGTGTCTGCTTTAGTGAGGAGTGTATTTGCATGTGTGCATGTGGTATGACATCATGTACAGGTCTTAAAGTGTGTTTCCTGTTTTCCTCTCACAGGTGCTAAGGTGGGGCTGGTTCAGTGCAGCAGGGAACGTGATGTCACTGACACAGATAGTGATAATAAGGATAGGTGTGTTGAGGCACAGGCAGGTTTGTCAGGGTCTATTGTTGGGCCACCAATTGACAGTACACAAGTCTCCAACCCATCCATGCACACAGTCATACTGCCTGTACATCCATCATCACCAATGCCCTTAGCAGAGGGACAGTGTACAGTCGGCACTGGCCAGGACAGTGTGGTATCTATGGCACATGCATCAGGACACAGCAGCCATAGCCAGATGTCTGGAATGGTACCATATAGGCAGATGCCCAGGGGTTCTCGTCAGAGCACTGCTGGTCATCATGCCCCTGGCAGACATGCCACAACTCTTACAACCACATGCATGTTCCAGGCTGTCATGGAGGCACAGGCACATATGGAGCGGTACACCAGACAGAGACGAAGGGCACAGAAGACTCATAACACCTCTGTAAATGACAGTATCCATGACCTAGCAGGTGCCATACATAATTACACTGAAGTCATTGATAGACGTTGGTGTGAGACATTAGATGTCCTCCACAATGTCATGTCCATGTGTCAGAACAGTGCGGGATGGTTGAGACGTCGACGTGGACATATGCCAGCAACATCATCAGCTGGCAGTCACCGTGGACGTCCATCAAGTCATAGCCGCTCCCGTAGTGCCAGTACCAGCCCCAGCGATGTTGGGGGGGCTGTCCATAGACCATCCTAGAAGAACACGTGCACGTGGCTATGGCCAGTCCCAGCAGGGACCTGGATCCAGTGGACATATGTCAACCTCTGAGGATAGTACCCAGTCCGGATTAGTACCTGATACTGCCTGTAGCACCCCTGCCAGGCACAGGTCCCGTATCCGTGGCCAGAGACGGTGATCTGTAAAGCATACCAGGTACAGTTTGTAGCTGTCCCATAAATCCCCGTATATGGCAGCCACATGGTGGAAATGTGTGCATGCAGACACGCACACATAAACCAGACACCTAGGGTAAAGGCATACCCGCACACATTGCATCCACACTGGCCCATAACAGTACTCTTGGCCCTCATATACACACTCACACACACATGTCAATTGTATGGCTCAATATAGGCCTCTGGCAAACCAACAACATACCCTGTGCATATGATGAAAACTGTGCCACCTCCTGTCATTTGTAACATTGATGCAGGAACATTACAGTATAGCAATGTTTTAATGTGTAGCATGTTGTCAGCAGTAAAGTGTAATGATATCCTTGAAGGTGTAGCTGAACAGGAATGATGCATTAAAGCTATAATTATCAATGTAGTATTGTTTACACCAGTGTTTATTCCAATTGTGTATTGTCTGCCCATGTGCCACTTGGATGACGTTTGTAGTTTTGTCAGCATGTGTTATAGAGTGGACAGTAAGTGTGGGATGTGTGCAGCACAGATTTGCAGGTGTACATTTGTGAACATGGTTGAGGTGCACTGTCTGCATGTACGTGCATATTGGACACATGGGCAGGGTGACATGCCCTGTATTAGACAGTGTTAACACTCCATAGTTTCTATTGGTGGCCAGTATGCATTGTACTATACACATTTTGGAATGTGAGTATACGTGTGTGTATGGCACGGTTTGACACTGTGCTGTGGGTGATACTGTTGTTACTATCTGTCATTGGTTTGCATTCTGGTAGTATACACAACCTCAACAGCCTGCCCATAAACAATTGTTAGCTGATGGCTTGACAACTGACACACAGATGTAGGACACACAGTAACATTTGCAGCCTTCAAGTACTATTCTATGCCAGTAACAAGTGGTATTCACCTGCACTCAGTCCTGGGACCACTCATGTTTGGCATATAGCTTTCTTAGGTACAAGCAAACACAGTAGGGATATGTCTGGTCACGTTTGGCAATGCATACTGTGGGCTATAATGCATTCTCCAGATGACACACACATCCTCCAAAAGGGTATCATATAGACAGATACCTGGTGTCAAACCCATGCTGTAAAGCTATAAGCCAAATAAAGCATAGTCATCCACTTTTACAAAACATAGTATCCCCAGAGTGCCACATAGGTAGTAGCCCCCAAAATGTGGAACAGGTTACAGATGTATACATACAGCCATGCGTTAAGTCATCTCTCCTTTGTTAATCACATTTCCAAAGGGTTTTGGAAATCCGTCTGTGGATCACATAAGCAATAAGGGGTCCGCATACATATCCACAAAGGTTGTTGCACACCTATAATAAATAGCCATCTTTGACAGACTTTGCTGCTTTTGAACAGGTTTCAAATATACCACAGGCATAAACCCTCACTCACACTATTCAATAGAAACCATAATGAGTGTATGTGAAACGGATGACGTAGGCCAGGGATCACTGCAGTGGCTAGGCTGGTCACAAGCATACAGATGTGACCTAAGGTCTGGAAAGTGGCAGTACACTCTGGCAAAGATAACAGATGTGTTCATGGAAAAAGCAAGGTCACATGTATGTACATATATTTGCCACACAGCTACCTGACTTGTGTAATGCACATACTGTTCTCAATGTGATATGTCATACAGTAATAAAAGCAAAACCCATGACACATTGACCAACAGTGTCACACACGTGGAGCACACACACACACACACACACACACACACACACACACACACACACACACACACACACACAGTCACCAAGTACAGGATTCAAACCCCTACCTACTTTATGATATTACAGCAGTACATATTTACACGACACGCTATACACATTACTAGGAGTTCTCCTTTCCACAGGTATATTTGTGGGATGGTGACATCATCAGACTTGACAAAGATGAGTATACCACTTTTAAGGTGTTTCAGTAGTCGCCAAAACGATTGCTCTACTCTCCAAGGAGACACACACACAGTTGGCAAGTGCAGGATTCAAACCCCTATCTAACTACTTTATGATACTACAGCAGTATGCATTTACACGACGCGCTATACACATTACTGGGAGTTCTCCTTTCCACAGGTATATTTGTAGGATGGTGACATCATCAGACTTGACAAAGATGAGTATACCACTTTTAAGGAGTTTCAGTAGTCTCCAAAAAGATTGCTCCTCTCCAAGGAGACACACACAGTTGGCAAGTGCAGGATTCAAACCCCTATCTAACTACTTTATGATATTAGAGCAGTATGCATTTACTTGACACACTATACACATTACTGGGAGTTCTCCTTTCCACAGGTATATTTGTAGGATGGTGACATCATCAGACTTGATGAAGATGAATATACCACATTTAAGGTGTTTTAGTAGTCTCCAAAAAGATTGCTTCTCTCCAAGGAGAGACACACACACACACACACACACACACACACACACATACACACACTTATACAGTTGGCAAGTGCAGGATTCAAACCCCTACCTAACTACTTTATGATACTAGAGCAGTACGCATTTACATGACGCGCTATACACATTACTGGGAGTTCTCCTTTCACAGGTATATTTGTAGGATGGTGATATCATCAGACTTGACAAATATGAGTATACCAATTTTAAGGTGTTTCAGTAGTCTTCAAAACGGTTGCCCCTCTCCAAGGAGAAAGACACACACACACACACACACACACACACACACACACACACACACACACACACACACACACACACACACACACTCATACAGTTGGCAAGTGCAGGATTCAAACCCCTACCTAACTACTTTATGATACTCCAGCAGTACGCATTTACACAACGCACTATACACATTACTGGGAGTTCTCCTTTCCACAGGTATATTTGTAGGATGGTGACATCATCAAACTTGACAAACTGGGTCACATTAGGTGGTCTACATAGAAGGAATTTCTAAACACTTTGGCAATGTGATCAAAGGAGAGTTTACTATCTACCTGGGTCCCCAGGTCCATAATTACATTCTCCTTACATACTGGATTACCAACTATGTGGTAATTTGTGGGCACTTTGTTTTATCCAAAGGGGATGACTATGCATTTTTTGGCATTCTGCTTGAGGACATTGTTTTGACAGCAGGTATCTGTCTCTGTAAGACCCTTCTGGAGGATGTCTGTGTCAGCCGTAGAGTCGATTATGGACCACAGTTAGCAGTCATCTGCAAACTTGGTCAGCCATACTCCTCCCGTGCTTGCCTGTACCTCTGAGCAGTATCTACTGAACAGGTGGGGTCCCAGGACCAAGACCTGTGGGATGCCACTTGTGACTGGTTTAGAGTCGGACATGGCACCCACAACTCTGACCATGTGTGTTTCATCTGTGAGCCAGTTGGCAACCCATCCTGTGACATAGAGGTTAATGTTCTAGCTGGTAAGCTTGTTCATGATGCCAGAGTGGGGAAAGGCCTTAGTGAGGTGGGCTGTGTGGACTACTTTCACCTCCATCTATGTCCTTAGTAACTGTTTCAAAGAAGTCAACTAGGTTTAGGAGGCAGGATCCGCCTTTAACAAAGCCAAATTGGGAAAAGTCCAGTGTCTGGAGGTTCCCAATGTCTCTGTTTATGGGTTCCATGACAAATTTGCTCCATAGCTTTGTAGACCAGGCTGGTGTGCCTATAGGGCAATAGTTTCCAGGTTCTGTTGTGGCACCACCTTTGTGGAGCTGGATGACTGATGCTGTATGCCATTCTTTGGGTACATAGCCTGTGGTAAGGTTGAGTCTGGACAGTGAATGTAGGTGAGGGTGTAGTTCCTTTTGGGGCTGGTGTAAGATGCAGCCTGGGACACCATCCAGTCCCATTGATGCTGTGTTCTTAGCTTTGGAGAGGGCTGTTTTTACCTGCATGTCCATGAAGTCTGGGGCTCTGCATTCTTCTGGGATGGACACAGGCCCTTTTGGGGGTGAGGGGGGGGGCAAAGTTTGCACTGAACATGTCCGCCAGGATGTGGGCAATATGTCACTTGGTTCAGTGAATTTTTTAACATTTTGCAGTAGCTGACAACATATTTGAGAGTTGCCACCTAAATGGTATAGCTAACGAAGGCTTTGTGGTTGTTATTCTTAGATTCCTTGGCAACTTGTCTTTAGAAACTGGCCTTGGATTATTTTATGAGCGATCATTGTTTCTTCCTAATAATGATCAGTGATGCCTTTCCTTTTGTGAAGCTTGCTCTAACGTGTGTTAGTTTCCTCCTTCTGTATAATAGCTTATTTATAGGCAACAACCACCAGATTTGTTTCTTCTTTTTGGAGGAGTGCGTCTTGGTTTTATTTGGGATGTCTCGATCCATGCATCCCTGTAGATGCTCATAGAATGCACTTGCGAATGATTCTGCAGATTGTATAGCATTATCCTATAGCAAGGGGGCTTTGGAACTTTCCACTTTGGTCTTGAGAAGTGTGCAGTTTGTTTTTCAAAATTTCTTCACAGTGGTTGCCTTGATTGGGGGGGGGGGGTGTCCAGTCTGATTACTTTATGGTCTGATATTACCAGAGAAGGGTTTATTTCTGGTGTGGAACACTGGTACCCCATGTTGATGATGATCAGGTCCAGTATGTTGTCACCACTAGTGGGCGTGGTGACCAGCTGTTCCAGGGTGTTTGAGTTTTTAAACTCTAGGAAGCATTGGGCAAAGGACGTTGTACACGAGTAATTCTCCCAGTCAATGTTTGGGTAGTTGTAAACTCCTCATATAATGGTGTTTGGTAGGACCTTTATATTTTCCAGTGCTCCCAGGAATACTAAGTGAGGTTCCTGAGACAAGGTAGGTGATCTGTAGCAGGCTACAATCTGATAAGCAGCTTTGCCCAATGTCAGTTGCACTTGCATGGGCTCCAAGGCCTCATGCTGTGCCACTAACCTGAAGGTGTGGGTATCCATAAGGTAAATAGATACACCTCTTCCTTTTGTATTTCACTCTGGGTTTTGGGGCCGAAGATCAGAGGGATTGTGAGTGTTTTACATGGAGCATGTCCAACAGCTCTGTATTTGACATAGCTTTGTATGTTAGGCAGATATCACCTCTGAGTAGGCGATATGCGAGAGAGTACAGCTGGAGCATTTTGAGACGGTCTGTGTATGGCATGTATTTCAGGCCACTAATCCTCTTTGTGAGGTATTTCTGCAGGCTTTCCAGTTGTTGTAGATGTCTTGTGAGGTACATAGCTAAAGGGGCGTTGTATTCTATTATGGATCTAGTGAGTGATGAGTAGAGGGGAACAATGTCCTCTTCTATTCTGCATGAGACACCTTTTGTGATGAGGTGTGCCACAAAGAAGGATTTCCTCACTACTGTGGGGATGTGATTATCACAGGTGTGTCCACTGTCCACCTGTGACCCAAGGTCTCTTATCACACTTTCAGTGTTAAGTATACTACCGCCTATGTTGTAGTTCATGGCGATTTATACCTAGTTTAGTGGGTTTATCTATAATTCCAGAGCAAGATCTGCATAGGCTGTGTGAACCACCTTACTCTTGTCTACGGTTCTGGTGACTGCTTCAATGACGTCTATCAGGTTTAGGAGACATGATCTGCCTTTTACAAACCCAACATGGTTGTGGTCCAGAGTTTGGAGAGTACCAATGTCTTTTTTTATAAGTTATATGATGATACATTCCATGGCCTTGCAGAGCAGGCTCATCTGGCTAATGGGGGGCTAGTTCCTGGGGTCCGTGGTGGCTCCCCCCTTGTGTAGTGGGATAACCGTCACTTTGCGCCATTCAGCAGGCACAAAGCCTGAAGTGAGGCTATGACTGAACATGGTACGTAGGTGTGGTGCCTGTTCGTTCTGTAGTTTGTGTAGAACACAGCCTAGGATGTTATCTGGTCCCATGGATGCTGTGTTCCTGGCTTTGGAGAGTGTTTTTTTACCTGTGCAGCCATGATGACAGCAACTTTCCAGTCTTCCGTTATAGAGATGTGCTCTTTCATGGGTGAGGGGGGGGGGTAAAGTTAGCACTGATCCTATCTGCCAGGATGTTGGCAATATCAGTTGGGTCTGTATATTTAGTGCCATTGTGCTGTACCTCGGAGCAGATCTGAGTGATGCCATTGAGATTCTTGACATACCTATAAAATGCTTTGTGATTGTCTTTAGAATCAGTGTTGATTTTGCTTTCATAACTAGCTTTGGAGGATTTTATCAGGGATCACAGCTTCTTACTGATGTTGACCATGGAGCTCCCCCCCTCATGGGATTTTACCCTCTTTTGCAACAGTTTCTTCCTTCTGTTGTGCAGTTTATGGCAGGGGAACACCAGATTGGCTTCCTTTTCTTGGAGGATAGCGTCTTGGTTCTGTTTGGGATAGCATGATGCATGCAGTCATGTAAGTGCTTATAAAGTGCAACTGTGAAGGATTCAGTAGTCGTAACTGTAATGTCCATCTGCATGGGTGTCCTGCAGTTCAGCACTTCTGTCTTAAGAAGCATGAAGTTGGCTTTGGAGACATTTTTAACATGGTTTCCTTAATGGGGGTGTGGGTCCAGAATGTGAATATGTAGGGTAATTCGCTTATGGTCAGATAGGACCAATGAGGAGCTGACTTCAGGTGTAGAACACTAGTCACACAGGACAAACCAAACCCCGTAACCAACACAAATAACCACAAAGTGAGCTAAATGCTACTCATTGCCAGAAGTCTCAGCCTCCAGATGCACACACTCGAGGCACTTCTCATTATGGAGAATATTGATATTTGTGCAGTAACAGAAACCTAGTTCAAGGCTCCAGACAGCACACCAGCACTACCAGGATACTACTCATTCCATACCTTCCAGCATCAGAACCTGAATCATAGTACATAGGGTGAGGATGTATCCATATTCATCAAGGATACCTACACCTCTCTCTACATGCTCTCTACAGGATATGTACCCACAGAATGTTGCACAGCAACGTTCTTCCCACTCCACAGGGGTGGGGCCACAAAAACACCTTGGCATTCATGCTCTATGAGCCTGACGAGTGTGTTCTGCAAGGCAATGGAGCCAATCATAATGGAAGTCAACAATACAGAGACTGGGAACCGTCACACAGTTGAGCACACCCAGTTTGGCTTCGTCAAATGCAGACCACGCCTCCTGAACTAGGAGGATTTCTTTGACAGTTACCCAGGCTACAGATGATTGAAATGAGCTCAACACAGCCTACCTATAACTCGCTAAGGCCTTTGACACCATTCCCCAGTCAGGTATCATAGATGAACTCACCAATCTGGCCATGAATCCATACCTCACAAGATGGATTGCAAACTGGCTCACAGATAGATCCCACACATTAAGAGTTGCTGACGACATGTCAGACTCTACACCGGTAATGACTGGTGTCCCCCCAGGGTTCAGTCCTGGGGTCCCTCCTGTTTGGTATAGACTTCTCAATTGTACATACCAACACAGGAGGGTTGTGATTGACTAAGTTTGCTGGGAACTGTAAAGTGTTTGCCATAATAGATTCCCCGGAAGACAGACATATTCTCCAGAAGGGACTCTATGAGACAGACGTGTGGTGTCAGAATCATGGCCTCAAGCTCACTGTGGAGGAATGCATAGTGATCCTCTTTGTTGAAAACAAAATACCCACAAACTACCACATAGGTGTTACCCCCTTAAAAATGACAAGGTGATAAGGGATCTGGGGACACAAGTAGATAGTCATCTTTCCTTTGACAACCATGTTGGAAAAGTGATTAAGAGATCCTATGTGGCCCACCTAATCAACAAAGGGTTTGCATCAGGATCCAAAGAGGTAGTGTTGGCACTCTACTCTTACATCATCAGACCCATCATTGAGTACAGTGCATCATTTTGGATGAACTCGACTTAGCATATCCAGCAGCTGTAGAGACCACATAGGTACCTCACCAAGAGGATTACTGGCCTCAAACAGTTTTGTTATGCAACACAACTGGTAAAACTAAATCTGTTCTTCGTTGTGTACCACCTACACAGAGGCACACTCTGACTAACATACAGAGCCATGTCCAACAAATAACTGTTGAACATGCTCCATCTACAGATAACATTGAGTCGCCCTACACATTCCAGGGATATGAACCTCATCACAACGATGAATACAACATGCTGGTGGGATAGAGTACCATCCCAGACACTTGCCTTACTGTGGAACAGTGTCCCAATGTACATCAGACAGAGCCCCTCACTGATATTCTTCAATTGGAACCTTGATGAGTGGATGGGAAATAGAGAATTCATGCCAGGCATCACATCAGCAGCCCCACTAGAAAGGGGCTTAGGGCACTAACTATTAGAACTAGGCCTTATGAGACTACCCAATGGTGTGGTGAAAGCTGCACAACTTGCGTAGGCTGATATATGCCTTCGTGGAGATAGTCTACCACATACCTATGAACCTCTGTGACAGGTACATGTCTACAGATAGTAGATGTGTACTTCATTGTACAGTCATGTTGTACAGCAGGCACATGGACCACATACACTGTAATGCTTACAGATACCGGTGGCTGTTATGTACAGTGGGTGAGATGTACACCTCATGTCTTTTGTGCCACTGAGATGTGTGCTGGGTGGGACAGTCCTGGATGGCTCCCTGTCATAGTCACCCTCTTACACACATCTCTGACCATCATCTTTGGCTTATTATACTGTGTTCCGCCTACATATATATAGGTACATAGGTAGGTAATAGGCTATCTGCCTGAAGGCATATATTAGTATGGCCAGAGTGTGCAGCTATCACTACACATTGGGTTAGTTCCCTAGGCCTCTGTGTAGTAGAGCTGATGAAGTGATCCATTGTGTGACAGTTCAGTTTCACATACACTCATCAAGGCTCCTCTGGAGCTTAATGTAGGTTGGGAGCCTGTTCCAAAGCAAGGGAAGTCTGTGAGTTGGTAATGTATCCCTCCAACATGTTCTATTTATTGTTGTGATGATGATATCCCTAGAGCATGTGGTACAGTGAGCTTGGGTTTACTTCAGATAGCGCATGTAAATCAGTTCTGCATTGGACATGGACCTGACTGTTGGGCAGAGATCACCTGAGTAGACAGTATGCAACAGAGTACAGATTGAGTTAAATGCAGTCTTGTTGCATGGGACAACTGTTTGAGGCCAGTAATCCTCTTGTTGAGGTACTACAGTGGTCTGTCCAGCTGTTGAAGGTGCCTAGTCAGATTCATTGCAAGTGTGCTGTGATGCTCTCTGATGGGTCTGATGACTGATGAGTAGAGGGAACCTCCTTTGACCTACAAGCAAAAACCTTGGCAATTTGTGGGAACACATAGCATGATTTTCTAACCACTTTGTGAATGTGTTTATGGTTTGTTAATGTGTTTATAGAGATGACTATCCACATGTGTCCATAGATCCCTTATTATTACCTCCATATTTAGGGTGTTGGCACCTGTATGACTGTAGCTCGAGGCCATAATTTTGACACCACATCTGACTGGTTGAGACCCTTTTTAAGGATGTCTCTGTTGTCCCAAACATCGATTATGACAACTTTTTTGCAGTCATCCACGAACTTTGCTAAACATAGCCCTTGTGTGTTTGACTGTATCTCTGAAAAGTATAGACCAGACAGGAGGGGTCCCAGGACTGAGCCTTGGGGTACAGCAGTTGTTACCAGCTTAAACAGGAGACCATAACTCTTACCTTGTGGGATCTTTCTGTGCCCCAGTTGGCAATCCATCAGATGACATACATATTTATGCACAGGTTGTTGATTTTGTGGATAGGAAATGTGTCTGGGATGTTGGAAAAGGGCTTTTCATGGTCTATGTGGGACGTGTGTAGCTCATTTAATTGATGTATGTCCTGGGTGACTGCCTTGAAAACAATCTAGCCGGTTTGAGAACCATGATCTGCCCCTCTCCAAACCAAAATGGGTAGTGTTGGATGTTTGTAGGCTCCCAATAGCTGTTTATGAGTTCCATCATGATGGACTCCATGGCCTTGCAGATCAGGCTTAATAGGCTTATAAGACAATAGTTCCCATGGTGTGTTGTGCACCAACACTTGTGGAGTGTGCCAAACATTGCTGTAACCCATTCAACAGTTTCATACCCTGTACAGAGGGTGAGTCTCAACAGACTGTTCAGGTGCAGGGTCTGTTTGTTTTGGAGTTCACATATGACACAGCCAGGGAAACCATGTCATCCCACAGACGCCATTATTTTAGGTTTGGAAAGAGCTGTTTAACCATTGTACATGTGATTTCTGGGTTTTCAAAATCTCCAGGTATGATAATGGGCACTTTTGTCAGTGACAGGGGGGTAAATATGTATGAACCTGTCTGACAAGATGTTGGCAATGTCAGTCATGTACATGTATTCATTTACAGTTTGCACTGACTCAGAACATATATGAGTATACATTGATATTTATGACATAGCGAAAGAAAGCTTCATGGTTCTCTATGGACTCTTTGACAATATTTTTGCCAGAACATGGATTGGATAATGTTAGGAGTGCTCATTGTTTATTGATGATACTGATCGGAAATTTACTGATCTTCTTTGAATTTTCACTTTCTTTGAACAACTTAAGTACTTGTAGTACATAGTTTGATTATGACAGGAGTCCAATATAGTATATGGGTCTGTTTTCATATAACTGTGTGCGCAAGGCAGGATTGGTGTATAGTGACAAGTTTCTGGGGTAAGAACTGCAACTGCCAAATATGTGTGGCCCACTTCTGTACCCAGTATGTCCTTTCAGTATGCTGTTGACTGACATTTGCTTCGTTTATTTAAGTGTGTGAGCATGCCCAGTATGACCTTTCAGTATGTTGCTGACTGAAATTTGCTAAATTTGTTTAAGTGTGTGAGCATGTCCAGTATGGACATATATACTATATGTGCGTGAAAAATCAAGTTGGTTTTTACTTCAGGGCTCACCTTTGTGTTGTACATCTACAGGAAGCACGCAGAGCCTGCAGGGCTTCCATGAGTCACTTTGCATAGACTTAACATTTCTACACACAGGGGGACTGCTATTATTTGTGCATTTCTACCCGGGGAGCACACCTGATTGTTACTGTGTGTGTACATAGGATGAGGGGTTCACCTGACACTTATACACATTTCCTAGGCCTGCACTGCCATGTCAGGTACTCCATTTCAGTCTGTACTGTTGCCTATCGTACTGGCTTGAGGCATACTACTGTACTACAGATCTTAGCTTCCAATTTCACATATATTAGTTTGTGACTTCATAGCCTACCCAACCCACATCACACTGCCTGGCCTGCTGTTATCTGTCTGCATAGGCCTGGGGGGGAAGTTACTCATATGCCTCTTCAGAGAGCATAATACAGCAATTTTAAAAGGTATAATCAATTACAATTTTCCCGCACTTTTTGAGTTCAAATTGCTTGCAGCTGTTGTAGTAACTCACTTCTGAAGAAGTTTGTTCCTTTGAACAAACGAAAAGTGCTTAAAGTACCTAATTTTATTTTTGTGTTTGACCTTGTGGATTTATCCTATTAAACCTTCGTAGTCAGTCTGTGGAAGCCTCTAGTCTATTTATTTGTTATTTTCAGTTTGTTTGTGCCTTTAGTTTCTGTTTAGCTATTTGCAGAACGGTACTCCGTTACCAACAGAGTACATTTCTGCAAATAACACTATTCTTACACGGACAGGTTAGTGTTTCCTGGATCGCAAATTTACCTAATTTATTTATTTATTTTACATTTGTTGACCAGGCTAGACTAGCTGGATACATGTCCTTTTTCAGTAGAGGCCCAGGGAGATAAGCTCCAAGACATGGTCTAAATACAATAGTACAAGTTCAAACCAACACAGAAAAAATATCAATATACTAATAAAAATAGCAACTTTCAAAAAGGAAATAGAAATCATCAACAATGGTATTAAGTAATTAACGGTACAGAGTTTGTAACAGGCTATATTACTGATGACAAAAATCATAAAACAGTGAAATTTCAGATATGGAGACATAAGTCAGGTTAGGTCAGAGGTAAACAAAGGAAGTTAGGTGAGTAGTAATGTAGCAAAGGATTTACTTAAGAGAAAGTAAAAAGAGGATATAAAAAAAAGAAAAGGGGTAGATAAGAGAAATATGATGAGATGGAAAAAAGTAGCAGAGGGTAGTAAGCACTGGATAGGTTAGACAAATTAGTAGAGGTAGATGACTAGTCTGGTTTTGAACAGGGGCATAGCCAGTGAGTTTTGAGGAGAAGTTTAAGTCTATTTTTAAAGAGAGATAATGAGGTGAGTGAGGAGAGGTCACAAGGGAGAAGATTCCAGGATTTACCTACAGAATTAGAGAAGAGGGAATCCCCAGCTCTGTTGTTAGGTTTAGTGGTGTGGACTAGACATTTGTGAGATGAGCGTAAGGACTTCAGATTTGTATAGGGGGTGATTAGGGTAGATAAACTTGGAGTATTAGAAGGTTTATAAAGAATGTTGTGGGCAAGGGTGAGTTGGTGAAATTTAATCAGGTGTTGTAGTTCTAACCATCCTAGCTGTTTTAGGTTAATGCAGTGATGGGTTCGGAATGGGTTGCCTGTAGCAAATCGTGCTATGTTATTATAAGCTATTTCCAATTTGTCGAGGTTATTCTTTGAGAGATTAGTAAAAATGGGAGAGGCATAAAGGAGTGTAGAGATCAATGTGTGTGGGCAATAGTAGTTTTAGCAGTGGGGGAAAGGAAGGGTTTTATCCTATAGAGGGTACCAATTCTTTTATTAACAGTCTTTATGGTATTATTGATGTGGATGTCAAAGCTAAGATTATTGTCGATGGTGACACCGAGTAGTTTGGTGGTAGAGTCAGGAGATATAATAGTATCACTGGTAGATGTTACAGAGAATTGGAGAAGGGAAGACTTATGAGTAGGCGTGAAGAGGAGGAGTTTTGTTTTTTTATGGTTCAAGAGGAGGCAATGCTGAGAGAACCATTGTTCAACTATGCTGAATACTTTTTGGGTGAGAGCATGAAGGTCATGGGATGATGTAGCTGAACATAATAGTGTTGAGTCATCAGCATATTGTATGCAGGTGGCTTGTGGGATAGATAGATGAAGGTCATTAATAAATATAGAGAAGAGAAGAGGTCCAAGTATGGACCCCTGAGGGACTCCTAAGGTAACAGGTAGAAGGGTGGATAAAGTGTTTTGCCAAAGTACTGCTTGCTGTTGGTTGTCAAGGTAGGATTGGAACCATTTTATGGAAAGTGGGTCTAATGACAAAGATTTCAGGATGTTTAAGAGAATTTGGTGGTTTACCATGTCAAATGCTTTGGACAGGTCGATGAATAGAGCAGAAGAAAGGTTATTCAGGTTTCGGTGCCTGTTAATATAATCAGTGAAAGACAAGAGGGCAGTGGTAGTGCTGTGCGAGGGTCTGAAACCATGTTGACAGTTGGAAAGTAAGTTATTTTCAATTAGATGGTGGAGTAGTTGCTTATGGACACACGTCTCCATAATTTTAGCTAGGGGTGAAAGTAGGGCAATGGGGCGATAGTTTGATATTTCTGTAGAATGTCCTCCTTTATGTAGGGCGATTATATGGGAGACTTTCCATAAGGTGGGGATGTAACCTTCAGTAACTGATCTACTGATCAATATGGAAATAGGATAGGCTATAGCCTTGGATGATATCTGTAGATATTCAGAAGGCAGTAGGTCTGCAGAAGGAGAGCATGGTTTCAGTTTATTCAAAAGGGTTTGAATAAATGAGGTTGTAACAGGTTTGAAATGAAAAGGGGGTGGTGGGGTTGAGGAGTATGAGGATACTGTGAAGGTATTAGGTGATAGTTGACTGCAGCTGCATAGCTTTCAGCAGCAAATGAGGTAATTTGCATACCATAACACTGTCCGTGCAAGAGTAGCTTTAGAAGCTATCATGCACACCCTGCCGGCTATTGCAGGATCGTTCGGCAGACATATTGGCTGTCTGCCATCTTACACTAATTTTAGACTCCGTGCAAGCCTTTGTAAATCCGGCCCAGTAACATTTTTCATTTTGATGCAATGCACGTTTTTATAAAAATTGTCATTCACTCCAACACTATATAATTTGCTCAATTCCTACCGTCCTTAAACCTCACTCCTCCTTCTGAACATTATTCTGCATGTATTGTTCTCACAGATTCCACTTACTTGTATGTAATTTGCTCCTTCCCTTTTCTAAATGTCTCTCCTCCAGCTCTTTTGTCTCCTTAACAATAACCAGTACTTTAATTACAGTTGGTTTAGATTTTTTTGAAATACATTTATTACAGTTTTTGACAATAAAAACATAAAAATACAAAATACATTATGTATATATATATATATATATATATATATATATATATATATATATATATATATACACATACATATATACACAGACATTTATATATATACACACACACACACACACACACACACATACACACACACACTGCAATGAAAAAGTATTTGCCCCCTTCCTGATTTCTTATTTCGTTGCATGTCTGTCACACTGAAATGTTTCAGATCATCAAACAAATGTAAATATTAGACAAAGATAACCCAAGTAAACACAAAAAGCAGTTTTTAAGTGATGATTTTTATTTATTAAGGAAAAAAAACTATCCAAACCTACAGGGCCCTATGTGAAAAAGTAATTCCCCCTAAACCTAATAAGTGGTTGTGCCACTCTTAGCAGCAACAACTGCAATAAAGCATTTGTGATAACTGGCAATGACTCTTTCACATCTCTGTTGAGGAATTTTTGCCCACTCTTCTTTGCAGAATTGTTTTAATTCAGCCATACTGGAGGGTTCCTGAGCATGGATTGCCTTTTTAAGGTCATGCCACAGCATCTCAACTGGATTCAAGTCCAGACTTTGACTAGGCCTCTCCAAAACCTTCATTTTGTTTTTTTTTTTAAGCCATTCAAAGGTGGACTTGCTGGTGTTTTGAGTCATTGTCCTGCTGCGGAACCCAATTGTGCTTCAGCTTGAGGTCACGAACTGATGGCCGTACATTCTCCTTCAGGGTTGTTTGGTAGAGAGCAGAATTCATGGTTCCATCAATCACAGCAAGTCGTTCAGGTCCAGAAGCAGTAGAGCATCCCCAGACCATCACACTACACCACCATGTTTGACTTCTGGCATGATGTTCTTTTTCTGAAATGCTGTGTTACTTTTATGTCAGATGTAACAGGATGCACACCTCCCAAAAAGTTTAACTTTTGTTTCGTCAGTCCACAGAATATTTTCCAAAAAGTCTTGGGGAACATCAAGATGCTTTTTGGCAAAAGTGAGCAGAGTCTTTATGTTCTTTTTGGTCAGCAGTGGTTTTCACCTTGGAACTCTGCCATGCATGTCATATTTGCCCAGTCTCTTTCTTATGGTCGAGTTATGAACACTGACCTTAACTGAGGCAAGTGAGGCCTGCAGTTCTTTAGATGTTGTTCTGGGTTCTTTTGTGACGTCTTGGATGAGTCGCTGCGCTCTTGGGGTGATTTTTGTAGGCTGGCCACTCCTGGGAAGGTTCACCACTGTTCCATGTTTTCTCCATTTGTGGAAAATGGCTCCCACTATGGTTCGCTGGAGTCCCAAAGCTTTAGAAATGGCTTTGTAACCTTTTCCAGACTGATAGATGTCAATTACATTGTTTCTCATCTGTTCCGGAATTTCTTTAGATTGTAGCATGATGTCTTCCTTCTTGGGATCTTTTGGCCTACTTCACTTTGTCTGACAGGTTCTATTTAAGTGATCTCTTCATTCAACAGGGCAGTAATCAGGCCTGGCTGTGGCTAGTGAAATTGAACTCAGCTTTCCCAAAAATGTGATTAACCACAGTTACTTCATGATTTAACAAGGGGGAAATTACTTTTTCACATAGGGCCATGTAGGTTTGGACAGTTTTTTTTACTTAATAAATAAAATCATCACTTGAAAACTGCATTTTGTGCTTACTTGGGTTATCTTTGTCTAATATTTGTCCAATATTTAAATTTGTTTGATGATCTGAAACATGCCAAAAAATAAGAAATCAGGAAGGGGGAAAATACTTTTTCATTGCAGTGTGTGTGTGTGTGTGTGTGTGTGTGTGTGTGTGTGTGTGTATATATATATATATATATATATATATATATATATTTACACTGTATACAATAAGATTAACAGTAGCTTAAAAAGAAAGTTGACTTTCCTTTAACATAGGTATGTGAGATATACTGAATAAGAAAACAAGTTTATACAGGTGTAGAGTGATAAAAGAACACGAAGTTACACTGTAATATTCAAATATAAATAAATGGAATAAGAGAGAGAATGAAGTGAGAACTAAAAGAACAGTGAGTACTATATATGTTCAGTTGGTTTAGATTTTGATTTCCACATCTTAGTATTTACTTTTTTGGCAAGCAATAGCATTAAACTTATTAAGTCCTTACTATGTATAGGCGATTCAAATCCCATGTCCCAGCTAAAAAGAATCAATTCTTTATTTACAACCATTTGCTTCCCTAACATTTTTGACAAAGCACTATGAAAGGAATTTTTAAAATCTGCCAACTCATTACATCCTCCAAAAAACATGTTCTAAATAACATATTTTCTCCTACCACACCTCCAATAGTTGCCATCTACCTGAGGGAAAATTACTTGGTGTCCAGTTCAGGTATAACAAATAACTTTGCAAACACTTCCAGGCTACTATCCTAAACCTTCTAGAATTCTTCCATTCTTGGCTGCCATAAAATACAACTTCCCACTGATCTCTTTCCCAACCTTCTCCGATTGATTTTTATAGTTAACAGGCAGTATTTTATATCTATACATAATCATCATTTTCTTAACATGTTCTGTTCTACAGTTGATCAAAGCCTTTACCAGAGCTGATGTGTCACTTAGCACTCGCCCAATACATTTGTCTTGCCTGTTCTCTCTGTTATCAATCCCTGGTAGGGAAGGATGTCTCTAGGCTGCAGTCTAAATGTCCTCTTGTCCTTATTTCACTCCTGTACCTTTCTGTCTCTAGTTATTTGCTCCCAATACTTTGTTTTCTTTACAAATTTTTCTGCAGTAAATTCCAGCCTTGTCTTGCCTACTTTCTATATTCCAGCTTGCAGTCACCCCTATTGGTAAAGTCTCCTTTTTCCATTCCCGTGTTAGCTTGGGTATTAGAATACTTTTTGCTACTTTGTCAATTTAATATCATGAATTGTTGTTGCTATTCTCCTTATGGATATACATCCAGAATCCTATTTTCTATTTATTTCTTGAACTCTCCCTTGTTTCATCATCATCCCTTTCTATTCTGACTTATAACCCCCTGCTTCTGTTATGTATATCAGTCTTAGCTGAACAGTTCTAAAGTATCCCTTCAAATCAGATAATCCTAAACAATCTTGACCTATAGGGAAAATCAACGTACAGGTTCATAGGTGTTTACTAGGCCAACAACCACAAGGGCCTTTTTAAGCCTAGCAATACACCCTTGATAAGCATAAGCAAGGTCTTGGGAGACGAACCATTTACAAGCAAGGGCCTGGGAGATGAACCATTTACAGGTTGCCTGTGTCCATTAGAGACATAGGTGCCAAACCAGGGGTGAATACCTTGTTCCCCATTCAATTGTCCAAGTTGCACTTGAATTGGGTTAGAGAGGAACTCTGCTTCACATGGATGGGGAGCCTGTTCCAGAGACGGGATAATCTCTGGGATACATACCTGTCTCTCCAGCAGATCCTAGTTACATCACAGGCAAGGTTTAACTCTTTACAATGGGTAATTCTGGTGCTGTTTGCTTTGTGGATATGCAGGAGGTCCATCAGAATGGGGTCTGACAATGCCCTGTACTTCGGGTATATATATCCCATCAACAGCCTGTAAGAGAGACAATACAGGTATAGAGCCTTGAGGTGGTCTGCACAGGACATTTTACTTAAACCCTGTATTCTTTTAATGAGGAACCTCTGTGGACATTCCAATTGTTGGATATGCCTGGTTAGGTACACACAAAGGGGGCACTGTACTCAATGATAGGTCTGATGAATGCCAACTACAGTGGAACAAGGACTTCCTTGGACTCAGATGCCATACCTTTGTTTATAAATTGCACAATACAGAATGGTTTCCTCACTACTGCAGACACATTATGGTCAAAGACTAGATTAATATCTGTGTGTATCCCTAAGTCCCTGACGACTGAGCCAACTCTAAGGGGTATGTTGTCAATATGACAGTTACCACGGGTGGATGACTTCCCAAAGGATACTATTATGCATTTCTTGGCATTTAGTTTTAGTCCATGGCTCTGACACTAGCTGTTTGTCTGTGTTAGCCCCTCCTGAAGAACATTTGTGTCAGTATGGGATTCAATGACAGCTCCTACTTTACAACTATCTGCAAATTTAGTCAACCAGAGACCACTGACATTGGCCCTGACTTCAGACAAGCAAATTCCAAAAAGGAGCGGTCCCAGAATTGATACCTGAGGGACTCCACCCAACCTCTTGAATTTGTCAACAATGCCCGAGTGGGGTATTGTGTCAAATGCCTTGGCCAGGTCAAGGTAGGCAGTGTGAACCATTTTGCCCTCATCCAATGCTTTGGTGACCTTCTCAAATAAGTCCACCAGGTTGAGTAGGCATGATCTGCCCTTGACAAAACCAAACTAGGTTGGGTTCAGCGTTTGGAGGTTTACTATATCACTGCTGATCATTTCCATGATAATTTTTTCCATGGCTTTACATACCAGACTAGTGAGACTTACTGGTCTGTAGTTTTCAGGATCTGTAGATGGTTCACCTTTCTGTAGAGGGATGACTGTTGCTGTTCTCCATTCGTGAGGCTATAGTTAAACAGCAATTCCAGAGGCCCTGACAGGTCAAGCTTCATGCTATTTAGAAGGCATCCTGGGATACTGTGTTGGGCTTAGAGAGAGCATTAAGGACCTGTTCCTTAATGACAGCAGGGGGGAGTTATATTTGATGGTATTTCCTAAGGGAAGGTTGTGGGGTAGAGATGGGGTAAAAATGGAGCTGAATTTATCAGCCAGTAGGTTTGCTATATCTGCTGGCTCACTATAGGTGGCTCCATTTACAATGAGCTCTGCACACAATTGTGTATTGCCTTTCAACTTGTGGACATACCTACATAATACCTTGTGGTTGTCCTTGGCCTGGGAGGCCAAATTCACCTCAAAATTGGCTTTGGTAGACTTTATTTGTCCTCTGAGATGTTTGTTTAGTTTGATGAGAGAGCTTTATCCTGCTGGGTGCTGTACCTCCTAATTTTTGCCATGATTTTCTTCATTCTGTTATGCAGCCTATAGATTTTGTGATTTTACCAGGGTGGCTGCTTTTTGAATCAGTTCTGTACTTCTTTCTGGTGGGTACAGCTGCCTCTATGCAGCTATTAACATGCTTGTATAGGGTTTCTGTGAACAGTTCTGCATAGGCAGCAATGTTCTCAGGGTTTATGGGCGCTTGAAATTTTTTGCAAGGTTATCACTTAACAGGAGGTTATAGCCTTGAGCAGTTTCTGAATATTACAGATTTAAGGGGGGGGGTCCAGGTTTTATTTTTACTTCAAAGGACATCATTTTGTGGTCTCACCTTACCAGGGAAGACATTACAGTAGGGGTGTGCAGCACTCTCCCATATTAGTGAGGACCAAATCCAGTATGGCTGTACCCCTGCTTGGTGTATTGACTATATGGTTCAAGGAGTTTGTGTTTACAAAATCCAGGAATCTTTGTGCCTGTACGTTCGGTATTGTACTGGATTCCCAATTAATAGTGGGGTAATTAAAGTTGCCAATGAATATGACATTGGATTGGATGGTCAGTGTTTCTAATAAGTTTAAATACATGGTATGGGTTTCCTGGGTCATACAGGGGGACCTATAGCTGGCAAGGAAGTGATACTGGATTTTGCCTACATTGATTTGAACATGGAGCAGCTCAACTGCATTGTCCTGTTTGACCAGCCTTGAGGTATATTTATTTTTGGTGTAAACAGAGACACCTCCACCTTTGGTCCCTGTCTGTACAGTAGCTGGTCTAAATCTGTGGAAAGCATTATAACCTTGCACTGTTGGTGTGCTCTCTGTGGCTTTAAACCATGTCTCAGTGACTGCACAGACATCACCATTCTCTAAGGTGAAGAGAGCTTCTAGGGAGTAGAGTTTTTTATTTAGATTCCCAGCATTGAGTAGTAATACAGAGTAGTTGTGTAAGAACTTACCATAACCTTAGATGTCCTTCTCTTCCATGTTGCAGTATTCATAACTGGAGGTTTCTGCCTGCAGCACTGGACATCCAGTCAGTATACCAAAGTCTTAGGTGCAGGGGTAAGTGCTACATTGCTTGTTAGGGCCATAAACCGACGTTGGCTATAAAAGTAACATCTGCACATACCCCCTTCAGAAATGACTGCCACATACACTGGTACCCCTGGGGAGCAAGGAAAGGAAGTTTTTCAAACCCACATATACCACAAAGCCAAAGGAGCCCAATAAATGTATGTGGCTGTTACAGTGCCCTGTTTGGGTGGAGAGAAGATAGGGAGAGTTACTCCAGATGGACAAAACAGAGCAAGAGGGGGTTGGAAGGGGGTGGGGCAATGAATACTGCAACATGGAAGAGAAGCACATCCTAAGTTCTTACACAACTATTCTCTGTCCTTCTATTCTCATGTTGCAGTATTCATAACTGGAGGGAGAATAGCCAAGCTTTAGGTATGAACCTGGGAAGTAGGTTGAGGGGCCTGCGCTATGAGACCCTGTAAAATTGACCTAGCAAACCCAGTTCTGTCTCTAGAGACCACGTCTAGTTTGTAGTGCTTGGTAAAGGTATGGACTGAGGACCAGGTGGCCACTTCCAGTATGGAAGCGTAGTGCACCCCCCTGAAAAAGGCTGCTGAAGAAGCAGCTGCCCTAGTTGAGTGAGCTTTCACACTGGTGGTTAAAACCTTTCCATGAAAGAAATAACAGGCAGAGATAGCTTTAGAAATCCATGATGATATAGTCTGTTTAGAGACTGCCTTCCCCAAGGTCTTTGGGTGAAAGGAGACAAACAGCTGGTCAGACTTTCTAATGGATTTGGTCTTGTCCAGGTAATACCTAAGCTGTCTATGAACATCCAAGGAATGTAGGGCTCTTTCACATGGATTTTGAGGTTGAGAGAAATAAACTGAGAAGTTAATGGCTTGGTTCAAGGACAGTTCATTAACCACTTTAGGCATGAATGAGGAGTTAGTCCTGAGGGAGACCCTGTCCTTATGGAATATGAGGTAAGAGGGTTAGCCATCAAGGCCTTGATTTCTGAGACACTCCTGGCGGATGCCAGGTCTACCAGCAATACTGTTTTCCAATTATATAGTTTTAGAGATGCTGAGTGAGCTGGTTCAAAAGGAGGTAGTGACAGTTTTTCTAGGACAAAATTGAAGTCCCATGACAGCGGTATTGGTTTTCAAGGGGTTCTGAGACAGAGGACCCCTCTTAAAAATAGTTTTACTTCTAATCTGGATGCCAGTGGAGGAACCAAAGGGAGACAGGCAGAAATGGCTGACAAGTGTACCTTAACAGAAGAGTAAGTCAGTCATGAATGTAGAAGCTTGCACAAGTAAGAAAGGACCACAGGTACAAGAATAAGAAAGGAGTCCTGTTTTTTCTTTTGACACCACCTGGAGAATCTTTTCCGTTTTGACACATAACTTCTTCTGGTACTAGGTTTCCTGGCCTCCTGCAGGACATTGAGTACATCCTCTGAATAAAGGTGTCTGAAGGGGATCAGAACTCTATCACTCATAGAGTGAGTCTGAGGTTGAGCACCTGAAGATGTATGAGAGATGCCCTGTCTTGTGTGAGTAGGTCGAATCGGTGGGGTAACCTGCGGTAATTGCCCTTGGCTAGTAGGTGAAGAAGGGGAAACCAATGCTGTCTCAGCCAAAAGGGAGTCACCAGAAGGATTTTTTGGTTTGTCCTTCTGAAACTTCAAAAGGGCGCTTTGAATCAGTGTGATGGGGGGAAAGGCATGAAGATACATCCCCACCAAAGAAAAAGAGAAGGTGTCCACCCACCACATCTGTGGATGTGGATCCCTTGTGCAAAAGAGAGGCATCTGCCTGCAAGTTCAAAAACAACTCCCTATGAAGCATCATGAGAGGGTGCACAGCTTCTGCTGAAAGTGAAAGGAATGTACACTGCTTGCAGGTGAATGTGCAGTTCAGCTGCCAGGGACCAAATCTGAACTGCCAGGCTGCAGAGCAGGTAGGACCTTGTCCCAATCCCCCCCCCCCCAGCTGTTGACATACCCACGTCATATTGTCTGTGACAACTTTTAAGGTGCCTGGTAGGAGAACTGGGTGGAAGGTTTGCAAGGCTAGTTAAAGGGCCCTCATTTCTTTGATAATGATGTGGTCCCTTTGTCTGAGGGAGGACCAGTCTTTCTGAACTTTGTTTTGTTTGCTGTGGTTTTGCAGGACAGCTCCCCAACCCAGGTCTGAAGCATCTGTAAAGATTTGTTGTGATGGTGGAGGAATCTGCAAAGATGTACCCTGATTGAGGCATATGACTGCAATCCACCATTGCAGCTCTTTTTTCAGGCATGGGAGGAGAGGTAGAGGAGTATCCAGGGGGTGTGAATGTTGGTTCCATCGACTCCTCACCATCCCTTGAAATTTTCTCATATGCAGCCTTGCTAAGTGAATCATGGGTATCCAGGATGCCATGTGGCCTAGGGTCCTCAAGAATTCCCTAGCTGATAAGGTTTGGAGAGAGAAGAGTGTTTGGAGGTAATGTGTGATGGCTTCCACCTTCTGGCAAGGAATGAAGACTGCCATCTGGTCTGTTTTTATCCTGCACCTCAAGAAAACCAGGTCTTGGGTGAGTGTCAAGTGAGATTTTTCCTGGTTCACGGTGAAAAGTAGGTTTGCCAGAGTACTGGACACCATGCCTAAGTGTTGACGGAGGGTGTGGCAATCCTGGTGAAGTATCAAGAGATTGTCTAGGTATGGATATACCTGAATGCCCTGCACTCTGCAGTGAGTGATAACTGGAGCTAGGCACTTTGTGAATACTCTGGGAGATATGGATAGCCCAAATGGCAATGCAGAAAATAGAAAATGCAAGGAACCAATGGAAAAGCGTAGGAACTTCCTGTAGCTGTGGTGAAGAGGAATATGAAGGTTAAGCATCTTTAAGATCCAGGGATACCATGAAGGCTTGGTGAGGGATGAGGGGTAGGAGGTCATGCAAGGTGAGCATTTTGAAGGTAGTTACCTTGAAGAATAGATTGAGTACAGACAAATCAAGAATTGGCCTCCAAGACCCATCTTTCCTTGGAACCAAAAACATCCGGGAGTAAAACTCCCTGTTTGTCTGTTCTGGAGGTACTCTTTCTATGGTGCTCTGAGTTTGGACTGATCCAAAATTGGAGGAAAGAGATGAAGCTGACTTGTAGGCGGTTGGGGTGTCCCCCTGAAAGGGAAATTGTATCCAGCAAGTCATAATGTATCCTTTTTGGATGATGGAAAAGACCCAAGCCTCTGACGTTATTTTCCACCAGGAGGGTAGGGAAAGGGAGAGGCTGAGGGATAACGGATTGGAGTTGGGTAAAGGGTTTGAGCCACAGCGGAGGGGCTCTGTCCTGATCAGGGTGCCACCAAAAGGGAGTTCAGTGGAGGTGGAAGGTTGTTTAGGAGTGGAGTGTCTCCTAGCTTGCCTCCGTTCCTTAGCCTGTGGGGCATTAGAATGAGATGACTGCCTCCTAACAAAGCTGGTCCTTTGGTTCATAGGTAGATACTAGGCTATCTGCCCTAGGGCATTTATAAGCCTAGCCAGAGTGTATTTGGCTTCTGCCTCCCTATTAGATTAGCCTACTGTGCCTCTGCAAATTTTTTAAGATTAGTTTACTGTACCTCTGTCTAGCAGGGACACAGGAGAGATCCCAGGGGTGAATTTGCGATTTCCCATCCACGCGTCTAAATTTTGCTTGAAGATGGTCAGCGAGGGGCTATGTCTAACATGAATTGGGATTCTATTCCAGAGTGAGGGGAGCCTCTGGGAAATGAATCTGTCCCTCCTTTGAGGGTAGTTCCTATGATATCTAGGAATAGGAGAGACTAACAGATGCTTTAAATTTTGTAGCTCCTTGCCCTTTTCCTGTAGTGTTTGAAGGAGCTTTGCAGAGGTTGCACTGAAAAGGGCTTTATTGACAAGAAGTGCATTAAGCAATTTGGTCTGGATGTCCATGGGAAGGGGTCATAACCTCAACCAAGAATATCTTCTCAGGACAGAACCTGAGGCTGGATATTTGGAGGATGCCTCTACCTCATCATAACTCCAGTTTATGGAGTGCCTGGTCACCTGAGAGGCGGCAGAGAGTTGTGATATAGCAGGAAAGTCTGGCACATCCAGAATCAGTGCACAGGCTTTTGCTAGGGTATCTAAAACAAACTTAGCCATGTGAGTTTGATAGTTTAGGGCTCTGATGGCTAGAGTGGAAGAAGTATATACATTCTTCCCTAGTCTATCCATAAATTTGCTGTCCTTATGGGAAACAGCAAGGTGGAGGGAAGCTGTCTGGATTTATCTGCTGACACTGCAATAACAGCAGGGTCTGCAGGGGGTTCTTGAATAAGAACTGTGTATCCTGAGGAACTCTATAAAATCTTTCTGGACGTTTGGAAGCTGGGGGGGTGAGAGTCAGGGGTCTGGGATGCAGCCAGAAAGGGATCATGAAAGGCTGGAATCAGGGGAGGGGACTGCAGATGGAGAGGGCTGGTCCATCTACAATAATTCAAAGTATCTCTTTTTTTTTTGTTTCAGAGACATCTGAGGCCTGCCACTTAAAATATTCTCTCATCAGAGAAATGGTGTCCCCAAAGGAGAATTTTTCTCCTGGAGATTCAGGACTAATAGAGTCTTCCTCCTCAGGGGTAATGAAGCTCTTGGGGGATTCTATCTGGAGTAATAGGTAAGTGATTCATCAGAGGAAGGGAGAAGAGAGATCTTCTTCTGAATCCTCCAAGGCCTGCACAGGTGTAGAGGCTGGAAGAGGTACCTGAGACTCGAGGACCTGGAAGGCTCTGAAAAGATTTTGGGAAAAAATTTCCCATACAGGAGCTGGTTCAGGTTCTCTATGTTCCCTATGTTTTAATTTCTGTTTCCTCTTTAGAGGAGTGTTGACACTGGGAGGATGGAAAGGCTAGAGTAGGCCCCTCTGATGCCCTGAGCCATGGTTCCTCCCATCAGGGGCTGATGGCCAATCAACCTCAGCGGAACTACTCTGCATTTCCACCAAACTGGCTTCCACCATGGTTCCCGGTTCTAGCTGTGAAATGGGCGTCCAATGACACCCTGGCTTAACATCCGCCTGAGAGTCTCACCGGACTCCTGAGGTGCGGCATGGGTGTCAGCCCTAACTTTCTTGGCCTTCTTCCAAGGCGGCTTGTCGGAGGTACCTACCTCACTCTCCATGCCTAACGCTAAATGCCTGAGCCTCTGGTTTTCCAAATAAAACTTTAAGGCAGCCAGAAGGCTGCGAAGTGTTTCAGGTACAAAAGACTTGCAAATATCGCAAGATGTATGGTTGTGGTCGTCACCTAAACAGAATAACTACTTATCATGCATGTCCTTAGGTGGAATTTGTCTTCCACAATCACACTTCCCCTTCCTAGCTAACAAGTACATTTGAAAAGCAAGAAGAAAGTAACAAAAAACCCAAAGGGGTACTTATCTGTATCTGACGGCCGAAATAAACGAACAAACTGATTCCTGGACCTGGAGATCGGAGTTCTACAGATCACTGCGGCAGAAGAGTTCTGAAGGGGGTACGTGTAGACATTACTTTTATAGCAGACGTCGGTTAATGGCCATGACAAGCAACGTAGCATGTACCCTTCCTCCTAAGTTTTTGGTATAATGGCTAAATGTCTGGGGCTGCAGGCAGCAAACTCCACTTATGAATACTGCAACATGAGAATAGGATATATTTAGATTTTCTTGGTTTTGATTTGCTACATCTGCAGTACTTTCAATTTCACATTGCCTAAAAAAGGCATTATCGGGGAAGACAAGGTTTTAGGTAATATTCAAAAGCCTAGGGGGGAGAGGTGCAGACTGTCCCTACCAAAGCAGCGTGGTCTGTTGACCATCTTCTTCTAAGCTGACAAATATTGCACCCCCTTAGCATGACACCAGAAACTAAGCCAATTATAGAAGTCAATCATCTTTTGTTTGTATTGTGGTACCAACTTTGGAGAAGGCAAAATACTGCTCAATACTAAGCTCATGCCAGCATGAGACACATATTCCGAGAGCTCCATGATGTCTCTCTTCAAATAGTCTAGGGACGTATGTTTCAGGTCATTTATTCCCATATATACTATGACTAAGTCATACTGGTACTTGTAGTCCAATGACCTGAGTGTGTGGATAATGTGGCAGATCCTAGTCCCTGATAAGAACTGACCATAACTTTCTCCTTACACAGCCTGGTGAGGGGGACATCAGTGTGTCTCACGATGGAGTCTCCAATGGCCAAAATGATGGATTGTGTGATGGCTTGCTTTGTGGGCTTAGAGGCAGAGGCTCATGAGATGTGGGTATCATTTTCAAAGAGTACATTTGGGACTGTTGAGGGTATTTGTTATGTTTAAGAGGTACTTTTGGTTTACAAAGGTTACATTTAAGTGCCTCAGCATATGTGAGTTTTTTATGTCTGCTCTGAATTGTTTGTGATGGGTGCTGCGTGTGTACTACTGACAACCATTTGACATCTGCTCTCTTCCTTTCTCAAACAAATTTTTCACCTTTTTATTAATTATTGTCCACTACTTCTCATTTAATTGATAAAAATATGACTGACCAGTGTATAAACTTTCACAGCTTGTATCTTAATAACCATAACCAAAGGCTTCCAGTTTTTTACATTTTTGCATTATTTTTTGTTTAGTAATTTTGCCACACATCCTTAGCTACCATAACAGAATCCTATTTAATATATACACCCAAATGCTTCATCTTATGTCCCTATAAAAGTGCACTGCTGAACCAGTTCATGCATAGCTACATAATTTAATATAATGCTATAGAACTTGATTTATTTTTATTATTTTTAAATTGGAAAAGACTTGAAACTGCCGGAAAATGTTCCACAATAATGAAATTTCCTTTTCTGGATTTATCAAGTACAAAATAAATGAATATGTCTGCAGTTATCAACTACATAACAAATATATCTAAATTTATGGATTTATCAAGTACATAATAAATGTCTGCAAATAAAGCTAACTTTTCTTGATTACAAAACTATTTATATTTTTGAATTTGTAAGCAACTTATTTTCTTTGTCAATGGCTCTAAGTATAAAGCAAATAAAACAGAAAGAAAAGACCCCTGTCTGGTTCCTCCGTTCAAACATACGTTTTCAGAGAGGTACCTTCCCACCTTAATTCTTGCCTTCAACCCTTTGCATACCCTCTTATTTAACCCTATTATTCTATTGGGGAACTCTAATGCTACCTGTGCCCTACTCATTAAATTCCAGCTGACTATCAAATGCTTTCTCTGCTTCAAAACCCACCAACAATAGGGCATTTTCTTACATTCTGCTTCAGTCTTGATAATCACTGTTCTGTTAATGTTGTCAAATGTCTGCCTCCCCTCCACGAAACCACACTGATCCATCTATCAATTTTGGTAATATATATGCCATTCTCTTAGTCTGTACAAATATCAACACTTCATAATCATTGTTTAAAACTGAAAGTGGTCTGTATACAGCTGGGCATCGATTGCTGTAACTTTCTTTAGGTAATACAGTCATCACAATGCTGTGTAATAAATCAACAAGCAAGTCTCCAAGAACAGGCAGTATTCCAGTGGACATTAGGAATGAAGAACCCGATAAAGATCTGGAAGGTTTTGTTTAACAATATTTTAAAGGGGAAGGGTGTGGGGAGGGGGGGTACAAACATCTTGGAATAAAACTGTGGTTCATAAATGTTTACTAGGCTAATGACCACAAGGGCCTTTTTAAGCCTAGCCATGCATCCCAAGTCTCTGATGAGTTCTGATACCCTTGATAAGTGTAAGCATGGGCCAGGGAGATGAACCATTTACAGGTTACCTGTTTGCATTAGAGACATAGGTGCCAAACCAGGGATGAACTTCTGTTTTCCCATCCAGTTGTCCAAGTTGCAGAGTTCCTCCCTAACTCAATTCAAGTGCAACACGGACAAAGTATAGGTGTGTACACTTACCATAAATGTAGATGTTCGAGTGTATTCACTATTGCAGTCATTACATTCGGGTTATCTCTGTCAGGCTAGCCCTCGGCCGGCCCAAATACCAGAGGCTTAGTATTTCTGCTTCGGTTGCTGTTGCTTCAGGACTGATGTCAGGTCGTTAGCAGTATAAAGTAAGGCAGCCAAAGCCATTAGATCAGTTTTTCTTGCCCTAAATTTCAGGAGCCCCAAGTTGGAGCCAGGATATGGTGGAAAAACCCCAACAGTAGAAAGTAAATACCAAAAAGTTCCTTGTAAGGACAGAAAGAGAAGAAGAGGGGGATAGAGGGAGGGAAACCAGGACTGCAACAGTGGATACACTTGAACATCCACATTTATGGTAAGTGTACACAACTGTACTATGTTCTTCATGTTTCACTGTTGCAGTCATCACATTTGGGTTGATTCCCACAACTGAGGAAAAGGGTGGAGGCAGTCAAGGAGACTAGGGGCTGGCTAGGATGCCCTGCAAGACTGCAGTGGCAAAGCTTGCCCTGGATTTGGACAAGAAAGGGAGGTGGTAATGCTTGGTGAAGGTATGAACAGATGTCCATGTGGCAGCCTCCAGGATGTTCCTGGTGGGGACTCCTCTGAGGAAAGCTGCTGAGGTGGAGGCTGCTCTGGTAGAGTGAGTCCTGACCCCCTTACTTGTAACAGAAATGGATGCAGTGTGCTATCCATTTGGAAGTGGTTTGTTTGGATATGGCTTTGCCCTCTGCCCCTGCAGCAAAGCTGACTAGCAATTGATCAGTCTTTCTGAATTATTTAGTCCTGTCTAGATAGAATCTGAGATGTCTGTGCACATCTAGGGAGCGCAGGATCCTTTCCTCCTTGTTTGTGGGTTAGGGAAAAAGGTGGGCGAATGAATGGATTGGTTGAGAACCACACTGGACACCACTTTGGACATGAAGGATGGGTTAGTCCTGAGGGACACCCTGTCAGCATGGAAGATGATGAAGGCCTCTACAGCCATGAGTGCTTGTAGCTCGGATACTCTTCTGGCTGAAGTGATGGCCAGAAGCAAGGCTGTCTTCCAGGAGAGAAACTTTAACTCTGCTGAAGATGCTGGTTCAAAGGGGAGCAAGGTGAGTTTTTCCAACACAAAGTTTAGGTCGCAAGCTGGGGTAGGTGCTCTTCTGGGTGGCCTCAAGTTGCTAGCCTCTCTTAAGAACTGTTTGATCAGAGGGTGTGAGAAAAGTGGGTACTCAGTGTTGAAATAAGCAGAGATAGCAGAGGCATGAATTTAATAGAGAAAAAGGAGAGACCACTGTGTAGCAGGTCAGCTAGGTAATCCAGGATGAGAGGTAGGGAGGGCTGTGCCGTATCTGCTCCCTTAGCCTGAATCCAGGTGCAGAACATTTTCCATTTGTCAGCATAAGACTTTCTAGTGCTAGGATGTCTAGCCTCATGTATAAAATCTAGAACCTGTTTACTGAGATTGGCAGATTGATCAATGGTCAGGGAATAAGCCAGGCTGATAAATTGAGGGTCTGCAATTAGGGATGCATGAATTCTCCTTCCCTCTGGGTCAGGAGGGTTGGGGTCTGAGGGAGATGCCATCGTGGCAGTGGGGACAGGCTGCGCAGCAGTGGGTACCAGTGCTTGCGAGGCCAGTCTGGAGCAATCAGAATTGCCCTTGGTTTTTCCTCCCTTATTTTGAGCAGTACCCTGGTAATGACAGGTGGTGGGAGAAATGCATAGACCGAGAAGTTGACCCAGGGGAAGGTTAGGGCATCCACTTTCCAGGCCATGCAGTGAGGCTCCCTGGTGCAGAACTTGCTGAGCTGATGGTTGGAGTGAGAAGCAAAGAGGTCGACCTTTGGGGTGCCCCATTTCCGAGTTATTAGGGCGAAGGTTCTTTGGACCAGCTGCCACTTGTGTGGGTCCAGAAGATTTCTGCTTAAGTTGTCTGCCAGAGAGGTGAGAGAGCCCGGCAGGAATTGTGCTAATAGGTGTAGTTGCATGGCTGAGGCTGTGTGCCAAAAGGTCATGGTCAGCCTGCATAGAGGGTAGGGGTGAGTCCCTCCTTGTTTGTTGATATACCACATCACAGTGGTGTTGTCTATTTTGATCAGGAGAGCCAGAGGAGAGAAGGGGCCTGAAAGCTGTCAATGCGTGCTACACAGCTAACATATCTTTTTGGTTGATGTGCAGATGTATTTGCTGTGGGCTCCATTGGCCCTGTATGCACCTGCCGTCCAAGTGTGCATCCCAGGTACAGTCTGATGCGTCTGTGGAGAGGGTCTGGGTGGCAGGGGGTGGTGAGAAAGGTAGTCCCTTGTTGTAGGAGCATGCTGCTGCCCACCAAAGAAAATCTTTCCTTAGGCAAGGTATCATTGGTATAAGAGTTTCCAGGTCTTGAAAGTGTTTACACCAAAGGCTTTTTAGGTACCACTGAAGTTTCCTCGTATGCAGTCTGGCATATGGAATGAGTAGAATGCAAAATGTCATGAACCCCAGAGCTTGCAGGATTTTCCTTGCAGATAACTGGGGTCTGGTGGCTAGTTGAGAGAAGTAGGCTGTCAGGTAAGTTTGCTTTTCTGGTGTAAGGAATGCCATCTGGGATGCTGTGTCCAGCCTTGCTCCCAGGAATATAATCCTTTGGGTGGGTACTAGTCTGGATTTCTTTTCATCGATAGTGTACCCTAGGGAGGACAGTAGGGACTTTACAAAGGCCAGGTGCTTGGCTGGCTGCCTGGCTAGCTGTCTGAATTAGGCAGTCGTCTAAGTATGGGTAAATTTGTACATTTCTTTGTCTGCAAAAGGCAATGGCAGGAGACAGACATTTTGTGAAAACACTGGCAGCAGTAGATAAGCCAAAGGGAAGCGCAGAGAACTGAAAGTGCAGAGATCCTGCCCTGAAACGTAGATGTTTCCTGCATGATTCCCTGATAGGAATGTGGAGTTAGGTCGCTTTTAGATCTAGGGTGGCTAGCCAAGCATTCTTGGAGAGCACAGGTAGCAGTTGCTGGAGGGTGAAAATTTTGAATTCTGGTATCACCAGGAAGGTGTTTAGAATGGATAGATTGAGGATGGGGTGCCAGGTGCCCTCTTTTCTGGGTACCAGGAAAAGTCTGGAGTAGAAACCTTGGTCTATCTGTCCTGCAGGAACGTGCTCTATTACCCTCAAAGAGAGCAGGGAAAGGACTTGCTTTTTCGCCTCTGCCCACTGGTTTGGGGGAAGATCTGGGAACCCTTTTGGGGTTGGAAGAGTGTGGAAAGAAAATTTGTATCCCTGGGACACTATGTTGAGGACCCAGTGGTCATTGGTAATGGTGGCCCAGGTGCTTGCATGGAAGGAGAGTTTTCCTTCTAGGGACAAGTGTAGGTGGGCAGAGGGAGGGGGTGGGGGAGGAGAGTCATTGTGAGTTCTTACCATGGGGGGGGGGGGGGGCTTTGCACTCTATGGTTTTGAAGTGGGAGGAACTCCATTTTTTTGATCTCTGCATTCCCTGTGGCTGCTGTCTGGGGGGTCTGCTTCCCTGGGGTCTGGGCTGAACTGACCTGAAGGGGGCAAGAAAGGACCAGTGCTTGGAGGGGCAATGCCTACTAAACCTGGGTGGCTGAATCTGTAGGAAATCCTTAACTGTCTGCATAGATTTAGCTTTTTCTTCCATCTTTTTTAAGACCTCCTCTGCCTTGGTGCCAAATAAGTTGTCTTTGTGCAAGGATGCACCCAATAATTTAGATTTGACATGGACTGACAAGGGCTGTTCCTTAAGCCAAGCATGCCTTCTATGGACAGAATTAGTGACTGCTGCCCTGCAAGAAGCTTCTAGGGCATCAAAAAGTACAGTTGTGTACACTTACCATAAATGTAGATATTCGAGTGTATTCACTGTTGCAGTCCTCACATATGGATTATCTGGCTCCCGGTAGGCCTCAGTCGGCCTGAATACCAAAGTCCTTGGTATATGACGTCGACTGCCACCAGCTGTAAAACTGATGTCAGTACATCAGGTATAAAGAGAGGCAGCCGATGCCATTTCCTCAGATTTTCTTGCCTTAACTGTCAGGAGCCCCCAAAAGAAGGCTAATGCAGGAATGGTAGCATCCTGGACACATGTCATACAAAAAACAAAAATCCATAGTCTGTGCCTTAAGAAAAAAGGGGGAAAGGAGGGTGGGAAACCAAGACTGCAACAGTGAATACACTTGAACACTTACATTTATGGTAAGTGTATACAACTGTACTATGTTCTTCGTGTTTCACTGTTGCAGTTCTCACATATAGGTTGATTCCCAAAGCCCAGTAAGAAGACAAAAATGGGGAGAAAGGATCACAGATTAAGGGTTGGTAAGGAGGCCCTACAAAACTGCAGAGGCAAAACCAGCCCTGGATTTAGAAAACAAAGGTAGATTGTAATGCTTCGTGAAAGTATGGACAGAAGACCAAGTAGCTGCTTCTAGAATGTCCTTAGTAGGCACACCTCTCAGAAAGGTTGCAGAGGTAGAGGCTGCTCTAGTAGAATGAGTCCTAATACCCTGAGGTGGAACCTTTTCATGCTGCAGGTAACAAAAGTGAATACAATGAGCAATCTATTTGGAGATGGTTTGTTTTGAAACAGCTTTACCCTGAGCCCCATGAGCAAAACTAACTAACTGTTCAGATTTTCAAAATGATTTATTCCTAAGTAAAATCTCAGCTGTCTACGCACATCAAGAGAGTGCAGAATCCTTTCCCCTTTATTTTAAGGATTGTTGAAAAATGTAGGCAGGTGAATAGACTGGTTAAGGGTTAAACTGGAAACTACCTTAGGCATAAAGGAGGGATTGGTTCTCAGAGAAACCCTATCTGAGTGAAAAATAATGAAAGGTTCTACTGCAATTAAGGCTTGCAGCTCAAACACCCTTCTAGCTGAAGTAATAGATAAAAAAGGAAAGCAGTCTTCTAGGATAGAAACTTCAAATCTGTAGAGACAGTTGCTTCAAATGAGGCAGAATAAATTTTTCCAGGACAAAATTAAGATCCCAAGCAGGAGTAGGAGCTCTTCTGGGAGGTCTCAGATTACTAGCTTCCCTCAGGAACTGCTTCATCAAGGGGTGAGAAAAAATGGGTTCCTCAAAAGAACAATGAGCCGAAATTGCTGGTGTGAATTTTGATTGAAGAAAAGGAAAGTCTACCATTAAGCATCCCTGCCAGGTAGTCAAGAATGAGAGAAAGAGAAGGATGAGAAGAGTCTTCTCCTTTAACCAGCATCCAAGAGCAAAATCTCTTCCATTTATCTACGTAGGATTTTCTTGTGCTAGGCCTCCTGGCCTCATGAAGAACTTCAACCACCTGCTGGGAAAGATTTAAGGTATTAGCCAGGCAGTTAAATGCAGAGTTTGAAGATGAGGATGAAGGAACTTTCCCCCTCCCTGAACCAACAGATCTGGTACCAGAGAAGATGCCAAGGCTGAGCCTGGGAAAGGCTGCGAAGGAGGGGATACCAATGCTGCCTGGACCAATCTGGAGATATCAGAAAAGCCTTTGGTTTTTCATCCCTTATCTTTAGCAGCACTCTGGGAAGAAGAGGCAGAGGAGGGAATACATAAACTGAGAGATGTGTCCGTGGGAAGGACAATGCATCCAGCCTCCAAGCTTTGTTGCGAAACTTCCTGGTGCAGAAGGTTGGAAGGAGATGATTGGTGTGAGAGGAGAAAAGATCCACTTGTGGGGTGCCCCAATGATGAGTGATGCGATGGAAAATGTCCCTGTTCAGTTGCCACTCATGAGGATCCAGAACATGTCTGCTCAAATGATCCGCCAAGGAGTTTAGCCTCCCTGGAAGATAGTGGGCTATTAGATGTAAGCCCATGGATGCGGCTATGGACCATAGTCTCATGCTTTGTCTGCACAAGGGGTAAGAGTGAGTCTCCCCTTGCTTATTGATGTGCCACATGACTGTGGCATTGTTTGTCCTGATTAGCAGAGTAGAGTAGGCCTTTGAAAGCCAGCAAGGCCTGCTGCACTGCCATCAATTCTTTTAGGTTTATGTGCAGATGAATCTGCTGGGTGCTCTAAGTCCCCTAAATGCCCCTGCCTTCCAGATGAGCCCCCCATGCAACATCTGAAGTGTCTGTGGTGAGAGTATGGCTGGCAGGCGGTGGGCAGAAAGGCAGACTTTTGTTCTGAGAACAGGCTGTCGCCCACCAGAGGAACTCCATTTGTAGACAGGGAATCAGGGGGAAGAATCAAGTCTAAGTCCTGTGTGTGTTGACACCAAAGATTCTTGAGGTACCATTGAAGTTTTCTCATATTCAGCCTTGCATATGGGATCATCAAAATACATGAAGCCATGAACCCAAGTGCTTTCAGGAATTTCTTACAGAGAGCTGGGTCATGCTTGCCAAGTTCATGAAGTAAGTGGAAAGATCTTCTTGCTTCTGTTGAGGGAGGAATACTATCTGGTTGGCTGTATTCTGACTCACTCCCAGGAAAACAATCTCCCTTGAAGGTACCAACTTTGACTTCTTTTCGTTGAGAGTGTAACCCAAAGAGGTGAGAATGTTCTTCACGAAATCCAAATCCTTTTCTAATTGCTCTGGGGAGTTTGCTTGAATGAGACAGTCATCCAGGTAAGGATAAATTTGAATGTTTCTCTGTCTGCAAAAAGTAATGGCTGGAGCTAGGCACTTTACTCTGGGAGCAGAAGATAAGCCAAAGGGCAATGCAGAGAATTGAAAGTGTTGCTCCCCAGCCTTGAAGCAAAGGAACTGCCTGCAACTTTCCCTTATTGGGATATGCAGATAAGCCTCCTTGAGATCCACAGTTACCAGCCATGAATCCTTGGCAAGCATTGGTAGTAATCATTGAAGGGTGGCATCTTGAATTTGGGAATCACCAGAAAAGTGTTTAGAATGGACAGATCCAGAATAGGGTGGCAGGTGCCCCCTTTCTTGGGTACCAGAAAAAGCCTTGAATAAAAACCTAGGCCTGCCTGATTTGCAGGAACTGGCTCTATGGCCCCCCATAGTCAGTAGAGAAGAAATCTGAGTTTCTACCTCTGCCTTGAGAGTTTTGGGTATGTCTGGGTACCCTTGTAAAACAGGGAAGGTGTGAAAGTAAAACCTGTAACCTTGGTTTACTATATTGAGCACCCATTTGTCGTCTGTGATGGTAGACCATACCTCTGCGAACCTGGTTAACCTTCCCCACAAAGGAAACTCAGGGTCCGCAGAGGTAAGAACAAGAAGGCTGGAGTTATTGAGAATGCTTGCTTTGGGAAGCTGGCTTAGAATTCCCCGATTTAGAACAAGAAGAATGCCATTGTTTAGCCCTTTGAGGGGCAGAAGCCTGCCCTCTGGAAGATCTGAAACCCCTAGGCCTAGAGCGACCCTGCTTGTCAGGATCAGGGAAAGACCAATTTTTGGAAGGATAATGCCTACTAAACCAAGGAGGCTGAACCTGAAGGAAATATTTTACAGCTTGCATAGATTTTGCCTTATCCTCCAACTTTTTCAGTACCTCCTCAGCTTTATTACCAAAAAGATTGTCCTTGTGCAAAGGAACATCCAGCAATTTAGACTTAACTGGTTCAGAAAGAGACTGCTCCCTGAGCCAAGCATGCCTTTTAATTATGGAACCAGTGGCTGCTGCTCTGCAGGAAGCCTCCAAAGTGTCAAAACCACAATGAAGTGAATGCTTATTAACTAAAGTGGCAGAATTCAGTAAGTCTTGCAAATCTTTGTTTTCCGTCATGGAAGGAATATCTCCAAGTTTAGCCTTAATAGCCTCCAACGTATGCTGCTGTTACTTAAGCATGTGAAAAAGACAATTCACGGATCTAATGGCAAGAGTTGCAGAAGTATAGACTTTTTTACCCCACCTGTCCCAAGGCCCTAGATTCCTTATCAGAAGGCACAGGGTTTCTAGCAATAATAGCCTTAACACCCTTGGGGCCTTGAGAAATAATTTCTGGATCAGCAGTAGGGTTTCTAAAAAGGAATTGATGAGATTCAGGAACCCTGTAATATCTATCCGTTTTTCTGGGGGCAGGGGGAACAGAATTAGGAGTTAAAAAATTTTCCATGAAGACATCATCAACAACTTCCAAAACTGGAGGTATAGCCAGAGGCTTATGTTGTGGCAAATCTAAAAATTCCCTGATTCTTTTCTTAGACTGTGGAAAATCCTGACATTCCCATTTAAAATACTCCCTAGAGTATTCAAAGTATCCCCAAAGGAAAAATCTTCTGGAGGGGAGACAGAAGGAATAGAGTCCTCAGCATCAGAATCCTCAAAGCCAGAAAAAAGTTGAGAATTTCCTTCTTCACCAGCAGACATATTGGAAATCTCAGAATCTGAGACAGACAAAACATCAGGAGATAATTCTCTAGCCCTCTTTTAAGAGGAGGGGGGTGAGAGCCCCTAATCAGGGAAAGAAGATCACCAGCCATCTTTACCAACTGGGACTGAAGTACAGGAGGGGAGGCCAACGCCTGCTTGCGAGTAGGTTTGCGGCTGGAAGGTTTACTAGCAATATGGAGGGACTCAGGAGGCCTAGCAACTGCAGAAGCCTGAGCTAACGTAGTCAGTCTGGTTCTGGTCTCATGTTGAAAAGAAGAGGCATCAGAAGCCGGTGCCTGCAAAGTGGCTCCGGACCCATCTGAGGCGGCGACAGGCAGAGGGTCTGAAGATGAAATAGCAGCCTGTAGCATGGAGGACTCCGTAAAGATTTTGGCAGAGGCTTGTGGCTGAAAATCTGCGGACTGCAGGGGCTGTGAAAGTGCCTTACTGGCTACCGCTGTGCTGACAACCAATTTCACCAGTGTACCACAAACTCGGTAGTTCGGTTTCTATAAAGGCTGTCTTCCAGAATCCAAAACTACGTTTCACCAAAAATCACATCCGAAATCCACAGAGACAAATACTTTATTTACTAGCAACAAAAAATGGATTTAGCGCTTTCATCTCCTTACTGGAAACCTCATCAGAATCAACTGTCAACACTCCACACATTTCTTATATACACAACCGTTTAAGACCAATTAAGAACAATCAATCAAAAACTCAAATAATCAAATAATGTGACGTAACATAGCAATATCATTGCTGGCCATCTTGTTTCTCTAAATCGGTAAAAAACAGTGCATCTTTTCTTTTGAAACTAAAAAAAGACGTAGAAATTATAAAAAGCAGGTGTATGTTTTGTTTTATATCTTAATATAGGTGTCGATACATATAGGAATCAATACTTGTAATAGTATAATTGTAAAGACATTGTAAAATGCCTAAACCACTTTTGTTCAGCTTCAAAGGTATTAGCTTGTAATAATATAAATATAAATAATAGTTCTTTTATGATACTCCATATCATGTGTACCACACACTTCGTTGTTTTCATATACCTTAAAGTAAATTCATACAAGAAAAAAGAACATACCAAATACATAAATACAAATATATGAAATAAAAAATATATGTATGTAATGTAATGTAATATAATAAAAATGTAGTGTAATTAAATATTCTATTATTTACTTCTATAAATATATATAAATGTATATAAATATGTAAGTACATAAAAATTTATACAAATATCTTATAAAATCTATCAAATCTGAGCTGCTCTTAAAAATAATAAAAAAAATGGTAAAAATTGATAAAAATGTATATATATATATATATATATATATATATATATATATATATATATATATATATATATAAAAACCTCCAAAAACCCAAGAAAATATAAGAAAAAGCCAGCAGTCCCCGAGGGGCTAAGAGTAGAGTCAGGCAAAACGTTGCTGCCAATGACAACAACCGGATAAAGCAATTCCTTTAGTGCGAGAATCTATAAGTCTAAATCAGACATATTATCGTTGATTCCAAAACACATGGAAAACTAAAAAACTTGATGAGACAGAATGCCCAAAGTTCTTACAGTACCTCAGAATGAAGCTATATTAAGAACGCTCTCTTGTATCATTCAAGTATGCCAAAACACAATGCTATCAGTTCCAAAAATTTCACGAAGATATGCTATTAGCCTCAGCGTCTAATCCACTACGAAGCAACCTTTCGGTTCAGAAATATAAAGCTTACAGTGTCCAATTGCTGTTGTTCCACATATATAAAGAAATAGTAATGCTTGTAAAAAGAAAAATAATTTTATTGTTAGCGCTTTCACGGCTGATAAACGCCACTTCTTCAGACAAACAAGAACCAAAGAAACAATGTTGCATTTAAAATACATATTATCCAATCATCGTCCAATGTGGGCGTGTACCTATGGACTAAAACCATCAAGCAATGAAAGCACTTTAAAGTGCTAGCGTACAAGAAAAATATATCCTAAAAGCTTTAAAAACACACACATACCTTAAAATATATAGCGCTGCAACATAAGCAATATAAAATCATGATAAAAATACAGAATATTGCCAATAAATGCAGCAAAAAGACTATTAGAAAATTCAAAATCCACATGTATATATATATATATAAATGCAATTCATTTATACAAACATTATAATTAAACTAAATACTATTCAAATATTTAATATAAAGCAGTTGTTGTCATTGGCAGCAACGTTTTGCCTAACTCTACTCTTAGCCCCTCGGGGACTGCTGGCTTTTTCTTATATATATATATATATATATATATATATATATATATTATATGATCAATAGTAATAAAAAACAGAAATAAAGCGAATGTATTCTCATAAAATATTACTTCCTTAAGATTTATATCTTTTGGGATCTTCAGATAGAATTTTAAGGGCTGGTTTAATAGAAATATGATCGTTCAAGCCATTACCACTACAAGCATCTAACATGAGCTGCCATATCATCTCCCTATATGCTAATTTTGTCTCCCAATCACCCCCTCTTTCAAAATGTTCCACTTCCTCAAGGACCCAAAATTTGAAGTTAGCCTCATGGCATGTAAGTGAATGTCTACAGAGGGCATTATTTTCATTTTTACGGTTAATGTCCCTCGTGTTCGTATATTCTTTTTCTCAAGTGTCGTTCCGTTTTGCCAATATAATATGCCCAACAAAATTTGCAGTATGCTAAATATACTACCCCCTTGGTATAGCAACTGCTATATTTTCTTGCCCTCAATGTAGTTCTTAATGTAGGTATAGTAAGTACTTTTTCTCCTGCTATAAAAGGGCATTGTGGGCCTCTGCCACATCTAAAAGTACCTTTTTTGTTGGAAACTGTTTCTCCTTTATTGTAATACTTCTTATTCTCTAAAATATTCTTCAAATTGTAATTTCTCCTGTAGCCATATGTCAATTCGTTCTGAAAAACCGTAGTTCTCGTGGGCATAGTTTTAAACATATCCCATGTCTCGTTAATACATTTTTTGAGCCATCCAATATCCTTACAATAGATAAGAGTAAAATAAGGTAATGCCATTTTCTTGTCTACTTTTTTTACACTACTATTAACACCTCCGACTTCATTAGTATTCAGTTGATTTAGTAAGGGTATATAGTAGGTACCCCATTTATCTACCACATATTTTTTAATAGGCTGTGTTATTACTACAGGGTATCCCCTTTTTTGAAACATATTTTGTACTTTATCTACTTCTCTAAGAAAATCCTCCCTGTCAGATGTCATTCGAGCTGCTCTAATCATTTGTCCCTTTACTATATTTCTTTTTGAGTTGGTCTGGGTGATCACTATCAAAGTGCAACTATGCATTAGAATAATGTTCTTTCCTATAAATAGTAGATTTGTAGGTTCTAGTTCTGCAGTTCTTTTGTAACTTAACATCAAGATAGTGTATCTCATGCAAATCTATTTGATGTGTAAATCTTAGAAAAGTAGTGCTATTATTAATAAATTTAATAAATCTATCTATAACTTCATCGTGACCTTCCCATAAAATAAATATATCGTCAAGAAAACGATAACTCTTAATGAAAGTGAAAAATTCAGATTCAAATAAATAGTGTCTTTCCCAGTATAACATTTTAATATTAGCGTAAATAGGGGCACATGCCGCCCCCATAGCAACTCCCTCTTTTTGATGGTAAAATTCACCTTGAAAAAATATGTATTTTTAACACTAGTTCCATGCATTCTAATACTAATTTAAATTCATCAGGTGTCAACAAATTCATCTCTATTAACATTTTTTCAAACCAATCCATGCCAATCATATGGGGTATGACAGAAAACAAGTCTTTAACATCTATTGTAATAAACTTGATTTCATCTCCATATGGGTCCTTGCTAATTTTTTCAAAAAATCCCATGAGTCCCTAGAATGTGCGGATATCTCATATAATACTTCTTAAGTTTAATATCTATGTATATAGCTAAAAGCTGAGTTTTGGATCCTTGAGATGAGACTATTGGTCTCATAGGGGGGTTTTGTTTTGGATACATTTGTGGGTCTTCGGTATGCCAAAAATGGCAGGAATAACCGGTTTGCTCACTTTCAAAAAATTGTGTAAGTCCATATCAATAAGACCTTAAAGTAAATTATCTTCTATAATATAGTCTATTTTCCGATAGGAGATATTAATTTAATTTTTAGAAGCTATAACATAACTACTATCGTTATTAAGTATTTCAAGCATTCTATTAGTGTAATCCCATTTATCCATAAGGACAACCTCCCCAACCTTTATCCGGTTTCATTACCCGGATTCTTTCGTTTCCCCTAAGTTTATACAAAAGTTTATTTTCTTCATCAGTTAAATTACTTACATCTCTGTTCTTATTATAGTTGTATTCACACCTAATTCTCTTAATGAGAGTATTTTCGAAATTATAAATGTCATAATGAAGAGGGGGGTTGTATACACTCCGTCTAGTCAACACATCTTTTTGATACTGGCGTCCTTCTTCTTTAAAAAACTTGAGCTTCCTTTATGTCCAATAGAATGTTGTCAATATTGGGCTTCTTAACAGGTACAAAAGTAAACCCTTTTGTAAAAAGCTTAAAATGGACTTCATTAATATTCATATCTGTGTAATTGAAAATAAAAAAAATCACTGCAAGAGTGAAAAGTTAATGGTTTTTCTGTATCAAAATAAAGTTGGTCTACAGGAATTTTCTCACCAAAATCACCAATATTAGGCTGCTCTACCTGTAGGTTCTCCTCTTGTACTGATCGTAATTGTTGGTGCCGGTAACTTGGGCATATGAGGGTTGCTGAATACGGTTTCTCAACCTCTCGGACCTCCTTGGTCCTTCCCCCTCTAAAGGGGCCCTTTCACTAGTGTTATTTAAACAATCATCATGTTCAATGTATTCATGTTCATACAAGGAATTCCCTTCATGTCCTCTGTTACTATCTCTTTCATTCCTTCTATAATTGTCATGTAAATAGGGTGATGAAACATTTTTTTTTTGCTCATCATAAAACCTGTTCACTCGTTTAACATTCCTGTTGTCGGAACTATAGGCTATACCACATCTGTATTCATTTATATCTCTTTCAAATTTAGATAACTTTCTATTGTAACTTCGTGTTACTATGTTGTCAACATCCTGCAAAGTTCTCAAATAAACATTTTTATATTCTTGTACTGAAAACAATAAATCATCATTAATTTGCTTGTACAATCTATCTATGTCTTTTTATCTGCTTCCATTCTATGTTCATTATGTTTAACCAACACTTTTAAGATGGCCAGCCCACATTCATTGAAAATGTCACAAATATTTTTAAAAAAATCACTATCAATGTTACCATTGATATTGTTAGGAAATTTATTAATTCTCAACCCCTTCGGTACAATTTTGTCTTGTAAGCACTTATTAAAGTACCAATTCTCAACTGATAAATTTTTGTACCTGGTTAATAATCGTTTTAGTGCTTTACACTTTTCTTTGTAGTCTATGTTATTACTTCAGCTGTTCTCCCATCGTCTACTATCATGAGTGAATTATTAAGCCAATTATTGAAATCGATATTCTGGTATTTCAAAAAGTGATTAGAACCATTAGTTTCTGGGTGTTTGTTATTTCTTCTATTAATAAATCCCCTACCGATAGAGTTGTTGTTAGTTTGCAAGCCTTTCTCCCTCATAGGTGTTCTCCTCGTTGATGTGTGAGTTGCACCTCCGGCGTCTGATGTCACTTCCGTTTTGTCATTGGTCGTCGGGCTACTCTGTGCACAGGGGATATCATTCCCCAAATTCGAGGGCAAACTGTCCATTTGTGAGTGACTCTCAATAACTCTGATGAGTTCACTCAACAAACTACTACTGTCCATATTGCCAGAAAAAACAAAGAAATAGAAGGTATAGGTGAAACTACCAAAATCTCAATCCTTGAATAATAAACACGGAGACACCTCGGAACCGGACCACCGAAATAAAAACCAGGAACCACTCACAAATGAAAAACCCCAAATAACACCACAAACTCGGTAGTTCGGTTTCTATAAAGGCTGTCTTCCAGAATCCAAAACTACGTTTCACCAAAAATCACATCCGAAATCCACAGAGACAAATACTTTATTTACTAGCAACAAAAAATTGATTTAGCGCTTTCATCTCCTTACTGGAGATCTCATCAGAATCAATTGTCAACACTCCACACATTTCTTATATACACAACCATTTAAGACCAATTAAGATCAATCAAAAACTCAAATAATCAAATAATGTGACGTAACATAGCAATATCATTGCTGGCCATCTTGTTTCTCTAAATCGGTAAAAAACAGTGCATCTTTTCTTTTGAAACTAAAAAAGACGTAGAAATTATAAAAAGCAGGTGTATGTTTTGTTTTACATTTTAATATAGGTGTTGATACATATAGGAATCAATACTTGTAATAGTATAATTGTAAAGACATTGTAAAATGCCTAAACCACTTTCGTTCAGCTTCAAAGGTATTAGCTTGTAATAACATAAATATAAATAATAGTTATAATAACGATATTGCTATGTTACGTCACATTATTTGAGTTTTTGATTGATTGTTCTTAATTGGTCTTAAATGGTTGTGTATATAAGAAATGTGTGGAGTGTTGACAATTGATTCTGATGAGGTCTCCAGTAAGGAGATGAAAGCGCTAAATCCATTTTTTGCTGCTAGTAAATAAAGTATTTGTCTCTGTGGATTTCAGATGTGATTTCTGGTGAAATGTAGTTTTGGATTCTGGAAGACAGCCTTTATAGAAACCGAACTACCGAGTTTGTGGTGTTATTTGGGGTTTTTCATTCGTGAGTGGTTCCCAATTTCACCGGTGTGCCGTCAGTAGATTTAACCCTAGGCCTAAGATGTCATACCGACGAATTTAGGCCAGACTCCGAAATGCTTATACAAAATTTTAGCTCTACGGCGTATGGTACGCAGGTTAAAGGAAACACAGAGATTGCAGTTAGGGACGTCGTGCTCAAGGCCCAAACAAGTTATACAATAGGAATGGAAATCACGGTGTGGAATATGTTTTCCACAAGCAAGACAGTTATTGACTTTATCTGACATTCGTTAAAGCAAGAAAAGATGATCTCCAACGGGGTACTTATCTGAAGGCGTCTTCAACTTGGTAGTCGGAAAGCGAAATGAAGGTAAACGGCCGATCGGCACTAGTGCAAATTGCATCTGCTTCGTGCTTGGCAATAAGAAAGACCGAGGAAATGGTGTCGGCTGCCTCCCTTTATACCTGACGTACTGACATCAGTTTTACAACTGGCGGCAGCCAACGTCATATACCAAGGGACTTTGGTATTCGGGCCAACTGAGGGCTACCGGGAGCTGGATAACCGATATGTGAGGACTGCAACAGTGAAACATGACGAACATCCACAGTGTAAGGTGTGCTTAGTTACTTGACTTACAGAATGCATTAACTCTTGTAACTCTATTTTCTGCACAAGCAGGAAAGGAAGATATTTTTGTTTGAGGAATTCCATGGTATGTTGCTGAAATTTTAGCATATGGAACTGACAATTTAGTGCTCGGTGTATACTTTTTTACCCCATCTGTCTAGTGCTCGGGAATCCCTATCTGAGGGGGTGGGATTCTTAGCAGAAGTTCCTTTAATTCCTCTAAGCCCTTGAGAAATAACCTCAGGGTTAGCAGTAGGATTTTTTGAAAAGAAATCTGTGTGCGTCAGGCACTCTGTAATACCTATCAAGCTTTTTGGGAACAGGAGGGAGGGTGTCAGGAGTCAAACTAGATTCCATGAAAACATCATCCATAACATCCAAGACAGGGGGAATGGCCAGGGGTCTGTGCTGTGGAAGATCTAAGAATTCTCTGAGTCTCTTTTTAGACAGAGGGTAGTCCTGACATTCCCATTTTTAAGTTCTCCCTTAAAGTATGAAGGGTTTCCCTAAAAGAAAAGTCCTCAGGTGGAGAGGCTGAAGAAATGGATTCCTCTGTATCAGAATCCTCATAAGCAGAGAGGGGTTGCATGTCTTCATATTCAGATGCATCAGAGTCATCAGACTCCTGTTCAGATAAAACTACTGGGGACAGATCTCTTTTTCTTTTGGAAGGGGTAGCTTGGCTTCCCCTGATCAGCATTATAAGGTCTTCTGCCATTTTAAGCATTTGAGACTGAGGCAAGGAAGCAGGTGTCTTGAGATTAGGTCATCGGTTTCTTGGGTGTGGTTCGTACCCTGGGCCTTAGAAACTCAGTAGTTTTCAAAAGAATGGTAGATGCAAAAGAAGTAGTCAATTAATTGTTGAGAATCGGTACTGCGAAGTACTTCCTCGGAAGCCGATGCCTGCTCAGCGACTCCGGACCCATCCAAGGTAGAGACAACCGCAGGATCCTTAGTCGAAGAGTTTTGCAGCATACCAGACTCCGAAAGGGTCTCGGTAGCGGCCTGCAAATCCACAGAAGCAGGCATCAGGGGCTACGAAAGCAACTCACTGAGGACCAGACAACTGACGGCAAGCTTAATGGAAGCGTTGTTGGTAGGTTTGGACCTGTGAGGTCTGTCTCTGTCTTTATCTTTATGTTTTTTCGGAAGATCTGCTGTAGGATGGCTTACTGAAGCCATATCGGAATTCGAGGACTGTAAGTGAAAATATCTATCTACAATAAGGGCCCGACGACATATAGTTCTGGCATTGAACAAAGAACAAAAGTGACAGCAAGGGATGTTGTGGCCTGGGCCTAAGTAAGTGACGCAGTAAGAATGAAAGTCTCAGTGTGGTATTTACTTTCCACATGCGAGACAATTGTTAACTTTTTCTGACATCGGTTAGAGCAAGAAAAAAGGATCCCCAATGGGGCACTTAGCTTTAGAAGACTTCAGCTTCAATTCGGAAGACGAAAATCAAGTAGTGGCCGACCGGCACTTGTGCGAACTGCTTCTGCTTTGGGCTCCTCGGCAAGAAAGACTGATGTAATGGCGTCAGCTGCCTTACTTTATACTACTGACGACCTGATGTCAGTCCTGAATAGACAGCAACTGATGCAGAAATACTAAGCCTCTGGTTTTCAGGCCAGCCGAGTGCTACCCTGGCAGGGATACCCCAAATGTGATGACTGCAACAGTGAAATACAAAGAACATCTGGATGGGAAAATGGAAATTTCATTCCTGGTTTGGCAATTGTGTCTCTAATGCAAACAGGTAACCTTGTAAATGTTTCATCTCTCAGGCCCATGCTTACACTTATCAAGTATACCAGAACTTGTCAGAGATTTGGGATGCATGGCTAGGCTTAAAACGGCCCTTGTGGTCGTTAGCCTAGTAAACACATATGAACCTATGAACCACAGTTTTATTCCAAGGTGTCTGCATCCCACCCACACACACCCTTCCCCCTTTAAAATATTGTTAAACAAAACCTTTCAGATCTTTATCACTTTCTTCACTCCCAATGTCCACAGGAATACTGCCTGTTCTTGGAGACTTACTTGTTGATTTATTACACAGCATTGTTTTCACTTCACCTCAACCTATCTCAGCTATTAAATCTTAAGCCTCTTCTTCCTCTAACTATGGCATAGTTATGTTTCTTTTATAAATATTTCCATTTGTGCCTTTTCTTGGTTTCCACATTTGCTGAACTGCTTGCCAGTGTGTTTTTCAATATCAATTATAATGCACCTCATACATTTCACTCAGCACTGGTGCTCACACATCTCATGACTAATTGCATACACTTGCAAACTGCTCATCTCCAACTAAAAGCAGTTGGTAATGAGACAAAAAAAAATGTGCAATACAGTGGAAACTCAAGCAGGTTAAATGAGCCATAAAAAATTTAAAATCCGCCCCAAAAGAAGAAAATTCTAGTTTAGGAAATACAAAGATTTAATGCAATTATAGGAAAACAACAAATGCAAGCTTTCACACCAAACGTGTTTCTTTAGGCATCTGAATAAAATTACATTCCAAAGTTTAAGAACAGTCTAATCAATGTCACATGCATCTAATCATCCAATAACCTCCTGTTATCTTTTGTGCTGCCTAAATTTTAGTACAGTCTTAACCAATACACACCCATTTAATCCTGGATGGTTAGCAGCTCTTAATTTAAATATCAAAGTATACCCTGCATATTCAGATTCTGCAGCACCATGAATGTTTTTGTGGCCAGTGTCTATGAAACAGTCAGAATCTCCTTGAATTCATTAAAGAACAGTTCCACAGTAATCGTGAGACCTATACACCTGCATGAGCAGAGAAATCAAACTTGTTATTGTGCCCCTTCCTCTGGTCTAACCAGTGTGGTCTGCCCTAAGCAAACAAAGCAAAAAAAAAAAATAATAAAATAAAAAAAAAAAAAAATATATATATATATATATATATATATATATATATATATATATATTATATATTTATTTATTTATTTATTTAATGTGTGCAAAAAGGATCATATAACAGAAAATATAATTTGTCACCATGCATAAGACCACCTGGCCTGCGCCTCATCAGTCCTTTTCCTGACCTGGATACATGACAGTCCAAACAAAACAGTTCAGCCGTGGTTTTGTTACCACTATTCCTTACGTTCGCAATTAACAAAAAGAACGAATAAGAAGAAAAATGCTCACTTTATTATTAATAAACAACAAAGCTTTCTGGAATCTCCCTTCTTCAGTGTTCAGTTAAATCAATTAAAACCATTGCATATATAAAGATAAAATAGCAAACCACATGACACAGTCGATACAAAGTACGCAGCACATGGGTGCTAAAATAGATTCAAGTGGGAAGAGATCAGTATGGGACTTGTTGACACTACCAGGTAATCCATTGGTGTCTCAAGTTATGGGCACAAAGGATACAAATGTGTTTCCTGTCCCTCAGACTGATGACAATCTTAACAACTTGTTAATTCAGCTTGAAAGGAAGGTGCAAACTTTTAAAAGGCTTCAGTGGCAACGTTTGAGTTTCTTAGCCTACCTGGAATTGAACATCGCTCCAAGAGGGCTGCGTATCTTAAAAATGCCTGCTTACGCTAACACATACCCTGAGCTCTTGAAGTCTTGGCAACAACTGAATTTAAAATTGAGCAGAGATTGCATGCTCTTGATGAATGAGCATTTCTTACCAGTAGAGAAAGAACTTTCAGATGAAATAATAAGAATGGAAAACAAACTAATTGGCTCTGTAAATTTTACATGCATATCTGGTTCCTGTAAGTTATTGCTGAATAGAATGAATACGCTGGACAATAGGCTACAGGCTATAAAACAACATAAATTACAGAGAGATATCAACGATTTTAGAATGGGTCATATTTTCTCTTAGCCGAAGACCCAATAATAACAGTAAAAACTTCCATACAAAAGAGAAAAGAAATGGAATGGATGAATTAGACACTTTCACAGAGTCCGAAATGCTCCGCAAGCTCAGGATGGGCGTGTCCAGGTACTACAGCAACCCAATCAAGAAGGAAGGAATACTGTGATAGATACCGTGCATGACGTGATTGGATAACAAGGTTATATTAGTCAAACAGATATGGCAATGACCTCTTCGTCCACAACGAACCTGCAAGCTGAAAAAAGTAAAACTTCGGAGGGAGTCAACGCCAGCATCAAAGATAAAGCAAGCAGGGATTTTTTTAAAACTATCTCAACCGATAGTGGCAAAACTACCGGAAAAGGTAGAAGTCAACAAACGCTCGCAATCGAGAGGGCGTTGTCAACAAAGAATGAATCCCATAACTGGAAAAAGAAAGAGCAACTGTCCGCTACCAAACAACAAACAGGGTCGCAGATGAATGGTAAGCCGCACAGTTCTGTTTTGAACTTATCAAGTCTTTTTTTAACTGCTGAAATGGAAAGTTTGTTGAACAAAGGCCTGTAATTTATTCCCAGTGGCTGCGATACAATAGTGGAAGCATTGACTGATTTGAGGACATTTGTTAGGAATGTGTGTTTGAAAATGTTATTTAAGGACACACAAAGTGGGGCAATAGACAAGTTTAAAAAGAAAAGTACCTTTATTCCAAATAATTATCTGATTTTGGATGCTTTTAATGTTGTTTGTGAGGATGAGTTAAGTCAACTATATAATGATGTCTCCATGGGGAGACATAAAAAGGTACAACACATCTTATGCAGAATTTTTGGCCTGCAATCAGTTAAGTAATAATAGGTACATAATAGGTACATTATCATCAATCAAGCTGATAAGGGTGGAGCAGCAGTCATTTTTGATAAAAATGAATACAATGAGTTAATGAGGCATTTTTTGAATGATGAGCACACTTTTAAAGAAATTACATTTGGTGACGTAAGAAAGATTATTAGTGAAATAAATACGTTTGTCTATGAAATGCGAAAACAAGGTGCTATCACACTTGAACTTTTCAATTATTCGTCTGTTCCAACTCCGGTCATTCTGGTCATATATGGAATACCGAAGCTACATAAATCTTTGACGACTCCACCAATGAGACCGATGGAACCTCTATCCATTTTCATTCAGGAAAATTTAAGTAAATATTTGCCTTCTTTTCCCAGTTATATTAAAGACACCAATGATTTTAAAAAAAACTTTATTCATGGTATGACAGTAACAAGTTTAGAGAATTTATGATGGTGACCTTGGATATAGGTTCCTTATTTACTGTGGTACCCAATGAATATGGTGTAAATGCAATTCGTGAATTTCTATGCCATAATGCTAAAATGAAGGGGAAAGAGGTGGAAACCTTATGTAGTATAATAGAAGTTGTTTTGGAGAAAAATGTTTTTTTTATTCAATAAACAACCATACCTACAAACATCAGGAGTAGCCATGGGCACACCCATGGCTAACACATATACCAACATTGTCCTGAGCCAATGGGAAAAGCATTATATTATGTGTGACAACAATTTATTCAGACAGAATATTCTTTTCTATCAGCGTTTCGTTGATGATTGTTTTTTATTATGGGGAAGGGGATGAGCAGCAGTTAAGGTGCTTAGTTCAGTATTTAAATAATACAACAGATTTTCTCAAGTTTACCATGAATTGTTCTCATGATAAAATGTCTTTCTTAGATGTTGAGATCTACAAAGGTCTCACATGTGAACAAATATATGCATGCGAGAAGCATGCATGCTCGACATGTATTTAGTGGCATTGTTAAAAGCCAATTATTTAGAATTAGTAGGTTGAACACAGACCAGAGAAAAATGTGAGGAACAGATGGGAGTCTTATGTGAAGAATTCCAAAGTAGAGGCTATGATATGATAAACATTAAGGGAGAAAGAGACAACATATTGAAGAATAGAACCTCACAGGCACCCCCCATATTTTAGTAATTATTTATCTTCAAAAGAAGATGGTGAAAACCCACCTTCTGTACTAAGATATGTTACTATCTATAATTGTATGACTAAGTTTGTTGAGGCAATAATTAAAAAGAACTGCAGGATCATAATGGCTCAGCCAAAATTGCTTACATTATTGGACAGTACACCTCAATCTGCATATAGAAATATGAATAACTTAAAGAGAAAATTATGCTATAAAGATTTTGAGGTGAATTTGGTGAATCAAGTAACACACGATATTGGAACAGTCCCTTGCCATAGTTGCAGTTGCTGCTCTGACATTTGTGGCAGAAAATTCTTTGAGCATCCAGCAAGTAGATTAAGATACGAGATTAAATATCAAGCAACTTGTAGAACTATGATGGCAGTATATTTAGCTACATGCACACAGTGTCAAGGATTTTATGTTGGTAAGTGCTCAAGATGCCTGAAAAATCGCATCGAGCACAAATCTGACATAAAAAGGAATGTCTTATCCAATGCTTTAGCACAACATCGGATGGACGAAGGAAGTTCACATAACTTTAAATTTAATGTATTAGAAGTTGTACACAGGAGTCTAAGATTGGGTGATATAAATAATAAATTGGAGATGTCCGAATACAAGTGGATATTAAGAATTGAAGCAGACAGAGCACCTATGTTAAACAATATGGTAACAATTAAACCTATGTTAGATTTTAAGCAGAAGCAGTATAAATAATTTGTTTTATTTATCGCTGAAATAGGTGTCCTTACTGTTCTTATATGTAATTTTTGAGATTTTATCTTAGATGCAGATATATGCACATATATCTGGGTAAAACAATACGCTAATAACCACATTAATGTTAGATTATAAGCAGAAGTGATATAAGCGATTTATTTTGTTTTGTGTGTGTATGTATGTGTATATGTGTATATATATATATATATATATATATATATTTCTTTTTCTTAAGAAATGTATTTTTATCGACTAAGTCTTTTTTGAGTTTTTATCTTAGATGTAGGTATAAGCACATGTATATAGATACATTCTCACACGATAGTATGGTTTTAAAATTTTATAATTGACTCACTAATGATGTTGTTTCCACAATGGATGGCTGTGTCATGTGGTTTGCTATTTTATCTTTATATATACAATGGTTTTAACTGATTTAACTGAACACTGAAGAAGGGAGATTCCCGAAAGCTTTGTTGTTTAAAGTGAGCGTTTTTCTATTTATTCGTTCTTCTTTCTGGATACGTGACAGCTCAGCATTTAGCAATATTTCCTTAGGTTTTGGTAAATAGGTATGTTTAGTAACTGGCTACACATAGACTGTTTTTACATACCCCAATCAGAACTGCTTTACATTTGTCTCCTACATTTGTTTTACTGCTGCCACAAAAAACTGATGCTTCTCAAGCCTTTAGCTGTCAAGATCCCCTGCTACTCTGCATTTGTTGTTTACTCCTTTGACTCACATCTTACAACGGAGTGTAGCCTTAATGGCAGCAGAAGCAGTACTGTAGGGTGCTGGGAGAGTTTTCAGTACTGGTTGCTGAATAAATATCTTACACCTAAGGAGATGTTAAGTTTGTGCTCAGATGTCTTGCCAGGCTCCTGGCATCCACCAAATGTCGTTCAGTATTGCTAACACTAGCATTCTCCTCTCTGAGGAGTATTAACTACTGGCCATTCAACTGCCTCCTTCATAGCTAGCATTTCAATAATCAGGGCTCATTTCCAATGCCCAGCATCAGGCAGCAAAAATGAATGACCTGACTCTGCATCACAGGCAGGTTATGCCCCATACATTTTTAGAAGCTCTCCATGGATTTTGAATTAACACCCATCTCAGGACACTGCTTTATACATTTGCAATCATCTCTGTGAAAAAAAGAATGGTGTCAACTCCAGAGGCAGAGAAATGTTACTCCTGAACATGATTAACAATCCATCACTAAATGAAAGACTCTGTGGCTGATAACTAATCCTTGTATTCTGTAAAAAGGGCTTGGATCTGAAATATAGCAGCTTACAGGTATAACAACATATGTCAGGACAGCAAAATGTTCAGTGACCCAGGCTAATGCACAGAACAATGGGTGTAACAGTTGACCATCCACAACAAAGTATGTAATGCTGTCCATATTGTTAGGGCTTAAAAATGCTATTTTGTAAGTAGGACAACAGTTATAAAGTAGAACTAAATTAAGTATCAAGACCATTCCTCTCAACCATGAAACATCAAAAATCTGGACAAAAGCCTATGAAACGTAGGGACAACTGGGCAAAAATTGGGAAGTTGATTAATATAAAATCTGTATAGATAAATATGCACCCCCACCCACTTCAATGGAATTGTGGGACACCAACATGAAGATTGAAGTCACTAAATAATAATAAATAATGGCAGACATTTGAATTTCAGACTTCATATCCCTCAGAAAATACATAATAATGCAAAACCTGTTATTCTAGCAATTATCTGAGTTTACAAGAGCAATATTTAAAACATGTCCCTATTTTTGGACCTTTGTCCCACCATTTTTGGCTTTGTCCAGATTTCTTGCTCTGAGAGATTGAGAGGTATGTCATAGACGCAAATAAGTGTGGGAAGGCAGTACATTCAGATTAACACAGGTTCTCCATAGTTTCTTTAGTTAAAAAGTTATGGCACTACACATAAGGAATGAATGCATAAAGGTAAATGAATAAGGCATGTGCCACCAGATGGATTAGATCAGCCCAAGCTAGACAGCTGGCACTCACTTTCTCAGGTCTGAAAATGTGGAATGTTTAAAAGTCTGCACCAGAAGTGTTAATCACTCAAAGTACTTCAAATGATAGGTTGTACTGTTTTCAGAATCTTCCACACCCTGCTTGATACCAGGTTGATAAGTGCATCAACGGGTGGGGTGGGGGGATACCCAAGATGTAGATAGGCTGGGTCCAAAATCCTCCAACAACACTGTTTCCTCTGGGCTAGGGTTTTGGGAAGACCATCTACCTCTTTGGCACAAGATTTCCAAGATGTCTCAGAAGAAGACATCCTCAGGTGGAAATCAGGGGGACCCATCTCCTTCCTCGAAATCTGTGCCTTCTGTTATGGATTCCTCTGGGGAATCCAGGTGCCTCCTTTTGCACCTTCTCTTCTGGGGAATCTTCACAGTGGTGTGTTCCGGAGATGTTGGAAAAAATCTGGGATTCCAAATATGGAAGTACTTGCAGGCTTTGCTGGGCCAGGTTTCCCGAGGGGGGGCAGTGGTGAGTTCTCAGAAACAGTCTCCAAGGGGGTGAGACATGGATCCAACAGAGTGGGAGCAGATGATCTCCTGGACATGGAGAGAACCCTCTACACCACCTCAAAAGCATAATGGACAGGAGACAAGGAAGACCATCTTCTCAGAACCAAAACTACTGGGACAGAGGATCCCCAAGCCCCTCCAGCCCTCCACTCCAAGAGGGTAGCTGGGGCTAAGCTGTCAAAAGCCAACACTCTGAGGGGAAGCAACAGTTCTGAAAGCTTCAGAGTCGAGGTCAACCCTTGGGGCCAATGTCAAGAATTCGGCCCCGACAGCCACTCTGCCCCGGCACAGTCAGGACTGAGCGAGTCAAGGATGGTGTTGGAGTTGAAGAGAGATCCATTTTTGGCTCTGTTACCGCAGCTCTCCAGGCATTCGGATCTGAGGGCTCTGAAGAAGATGGATATGAGAAGGAGCTAAAGGTCTAAAAGAAGACTGCCCGCAGTCCTGGTAGAGGATGGGGCTGGTAAGACCTCCATCTGGATCTGTGTCTGAAGAAACTGCCACATTAATCTATCCACCTCTGATTCAGAAAGGCTGTGTGAAGACCTGGCAGATGATGCTGTGGAAGGTGGTCTGAAGGAAATCCTCGGAGATCTCTCTTTGCTGGGAGACCCTGGGGAAAAAGGAGGAGGCTCCAAAGGCAAAGGAGCTCGAGGCTGAGGAGACGACTGGGAGGACATACTCTGATCCGAAGGTCTGAGATCCGACACCTTAGGAGCCTTGGCTGGAGGCTCGTCTGAAGACGATGACTTAGATTTCCCCAGGGAATGTTTTCCTCATTCCCTATCTTCTCTCTGTTTCTTGGAAGGAGGTTGAGCCCCTGAAGATGAACCTGCAGATGGGGACGAAGGAGGTAAAAGGCCCTTCAAAATGAGTTTAATTCCCCTGCAAGCCAGTGCTCTTTGGTGAAACCCCTCCGTAGATGGAGCAGGATGCTTCAAAGTGAGCAGGGACGAGACAATATATGCACTCCCTGTGGGCATCAGATAAGGGAATCTTGTGCCCACAGGAAGTGCATTTTTTGAAATCTAAAGGATTCTCAGACATCTTACAAGACTAAGGGAAGAAAGAAGAGAAACTGAAGAAGGAAGAAAAAGGGAAAGAACAATTCCAGCCAAGAAACTATTAAACTAAGATTTTTTTTTACACAATTTCCAAAAACACAGCTTAAGAAGTAGGGCAGAGTAGCAGTAAAGGAAGCTGCACCAGACAGTTGATAAACTTAAATGAAAACTTCTCCCAAGTACCTCGAGTCAGCAGACCATGATGCTTCTCCTAAGAGCAAATGAGATCTGAAGTAACTGGAGGGGATGAGGCACTATGGGTAGGGGAGGAGCTCGAGCTTCAAAGCCTAAGCTTTTTACAGCAGTTGGGTTAGATCCGAGGTTCAATCCAAAACTCACAGGTTGAGGAAGCATGAAAACAACAGCAGATCATACATTTTCTGAAGGATTTGAAGTCTGAAACTTAAATGTCTGTCATTATTTAGTGACTTCAGTGCTCAGATCATCCCAGTGATTTTCCAGAAAACTACACATTTTATGAGGAAGAGACCAAAAATATGAGCCAAAAATCTTCGGACATTCTGAAAAAATCTGAACATTTGAGAGGTATGCAGGACTTGCACATGGAAAACAGAGCCAACCCTGTAGGCAATGCAAAACTATACACCAGCTGGTGATTAACATGTACAGACCATGATCAGTTCTCATTTTGTCGGAATAAGAGGTGCAGGAATAAAAGGGAGCTTCACAGAAACACAAGCACAAGGCAGTTAGTATTACAGTCTGGTGGTAATTTCAGAAATGAGGCAACATCCAAGTACATTGTTATCTTTGAGAAATTTTATTTTACCATCTCAGAACAAAGTGCATACCGCACAGAATGAAAACTGTGCCACAATACGAGCTAGACTATCATCACACCTCCCTGGCGTACTTCATCAAAGACAATTCATTTTTTTTTTTTTTAGCTATTTGGAGGTTGGCGTAATGGATAAGGTGTTTATTTAACAGACACAGGGTGCAGGGTTCGATTCTCACATGGGGTAATTGGCTATGCTTAAGTCCACAAGACCAGTTAGCCTAGTACTAATCTACACACCTATAAAAAGATGTTTATCGAATCAGACAAAATACTGCACCTATTCCGCTTCTTAGTATAGTGATCGACATACACTACTGTTAATAGTCAAAGAGCCACACAAAATGCTTTGGGAATGAAAGCACTTGCCAGCAGACTACATGAACACAAAATTTACAGTTAACAGCACTGCATTTCTAAACTATCTACCATATGTAGTTCTACTCTACTAAACAAACACTAGGTTCAACAATGCATCAGCTGCCACTTTCAGATAAATCCTTACAAGACATTATGTATAATCCTTTTGTGTGCAGCACTGCTATCAACAAACCCCCAATGCAATATTACATAAAGACAAAATTCTAATAAATGCCTCAGTTACATCCTCCTGCTGCCATGATGAAATGCAGCACACGATATTGTCAGACATGGGCCGAACTTAACACTAATATCCTGTAAAGGTAATAGTGCTGCCAAACCATTTAATTTTGTATCTGACACTAAACAAACCTTTCAAGTGTCCCCAGTTTTAACTGAAAGATTTGTTCTGATCTTTCTAAAAGTTATTAGTCCTTTCCAAAACAGAGTGAATTAATACAGTCAACATCTGATTTTAATTATTAAAGCCCTAGACTTATTTTACCTTAGAAAATAGATGGTATTCAAAGTCCTCTTATTTTCTCAACATTTTAAATTAGTATGGATATCAAATGTCGCTGATTTGGAACATATGACCCCCAATTATTTTTGGCTTTGTCCCCAATTCTGAAGCAAATGCACAACCAAATAAAATCCTTAGATGCTAGATGCCTGCTTCCAAGAAAATTGTTTCCTTTAGCTCATTACATTTACAGCAAATAGCTTGTATATTGATCTTGTTCACATCACATACTTTACTTATTAACATTACATGCCTCCAAAGCCAGGATATGCCAGTGAAAAGGGTCAGCATTTAAAAAAAAAAAAGTCATGTTCACCGTTTTAAAAAATTCCAAAATGTGCATTTGTGTACCGCAAGTTGTTGGCAGGCCTGCAACCATAAACAACTTTTTTCTTTTTTTTTAAAGCTCTCTTACAGGCAGTCAGGGGTCAGGCACAGTCTAACAATGTTGATGACGTTGCAAGATATGATGATGATGCGCGGTGACATCAGGATTAGTGAAAAAAATTGTAAAAAGATTTAAAAAAAATTGCGGTTTGAAGAGGCCACTCAGGAATTCGTGGCACATCATTATTTTAGCCTCAAAACCAGGAAATTCCATTGAATTCAGTATGGTTGAAAGGTATAATCAGGACTGTTAGTATCTGTGATGGATTGTTAAGGACAGGGAACTGAATCAGAAGACAGGATGGTGCATAGGTGAGTAAATACAATGGTATATAAAATATGCTTTGATTACCTCTCAATGCCAGTCACTTCCAGTTGTCAAATTGTACCCCCTACTCTTGTACGGTATTTTTTAATTATGAAACATGCTCTTTTGGGTTTTTTAACCAAAAGGTACTTTTAACGCCTGTTATTTGTTTATTTTTTTACATACTTGTCTCCTATGAAGCCTTTTTTGGGTGTTGGTCCTGCATCACTTTTGTTGCCCTAAGGTGGTAAAGTTCCATCATGTTGACATCTGTGTGATGATCAGTTTTCAGAAATATACTCAGTATTCCAGATGTAGTCTCACATCACCCATGTGTAGAAGAACAATTTCTATTTTCTAATGTGAAGTCTTTTCCTAAATATTCCCCAACCTTCCTTTCCAGCTTCTCACACTGATGGTCTATAGCAGGATCAGGGGTGGAAATTTCCACCGGACTCTCTCCATATGCTGCTGCATTTGGCCAGCCCTGCCCATTGTGTTCTATTCTCCTGACTTGTTATTTTCCAACTGCACTATTTTGCACTTGTTTGCATCTTGCCAAGTCCTTTCTCAACCTTTATCAAGTCCACATTGTACAATTTCACTAAAGCACTCTGTGTCATCTGTACAGAGGCAAGTGTGTCTTCCACTGCTCTTGCTTTTCCTATGTAGTTTACACACACACACACACACACACACACACACACACAGGGACTGATCTCAATAACAAGCTCTTCTCTCTTCACTACAAATTTATCTTCACTCCCTTCTTCCATCTTCGTACTATGGTCTGACTCTATTTTGATTTTTATTCTTTCAGTATGCCAACTCTGATTTCCACTCTATGTATAATGCAGGTATATACTGCGCTTTTTACTCACTCTGTATACAATGTCATTTATCTATTGCCTTTATTCCCTTAAGCCAGCTATGATATTCACTTTGTATATAATATATGTATATACTGCATTTTGTCATTCTCTCAGTATATAATGTCATGTAACTGTTACGCTTTCCTTGGGGTAAGACTGAAGTGTGCTCAATGGGATCAGTGCTCTGCCTCGGTTAACAAATTAAAAAAATAAATAAATAAAAATAAACCATGTAAGCCCTGTTGCTCCAGCTTTTCACTTTAATGTAACTTCTGCTCTAATACAATTAGTTTAAATAGAAGTTTAGCATTCCACACTATAAAGCAGTACAGAGCTTACCAATATATGCTATTTGAGAAGTGAAACACAGCATTCATAGTCTGAATTTAGTACTTACAGCAAAAAGCACTAACGGGGAGCTAAAACATAAGTGATGGCCCCTCTGAGCTTAGTCTTCTCTTGAAGCAAAAAAAAAGCATGACGCAGTACAAACTGAATTCCTGAGCTCCTAGCCCCATGAAACTATAAATGACTTTCGGTCTTTTCTGACTTGATGGTAAGGTTGATGTGATGTGACTGGAGAGCCAGTAGGGTCTACCCAAAACCTGACCTTTTTTTTTTTTTTTTTTAATCCTAGCCACGCCTGCAATGACATCACAGTGAATGCACATCTCTAATAAATTTTTTTGCACATAAACATTTTCTAGGATACCCCACGAAAGCTTTGTTCTAGTCTCCACCAAAGAAGCCTTACAGTACAATTATCTTCTTCCACACAGTTAAAAATATCATTCACTTTCTAAAGAAAAACTGCAAGCTAGTAGTCTCTCTGTCTCTCCTTTCTTGATAGACACTCACACAGCCAGTATCTATTCCCAAACCCAGATGAGAGGTGGCAAAGATGGCTATTATACAATAAGCTTTTCACTTCTTACTTTCATTCAGACAAAAGTTAATATAAATTAAACTGAAAGTTAAATATAGATCATAAAAGTGTTTTGTCTGCATTGACTATATACCTAGGTTCGAAAAAGCCTTCCATGTGAAATAACTTCCCAATCAAGAGAAGGTTTTTTCAAGACCATCAGGTGGGACGCAGTAATAGCATACACCAGGTTTGTGCACACAGACAGCTCCAAAAACTACAACTAGGATTCATGGAATAATTAATCTGCCTAGAATTTACAAGCTTATAGTGAGGATCAACAAGCATTTTATAAACAAATTTGTCAAAATAAAAACACATTATGGTTACTTATCCTGGCTCTTACACTGGTACAACACACAGCTGGATCAGACAAGGCTGGACAAATGGGACAGGATGTCCGACACCAATGTGCATGACCACATTCTGTCTGCAATGCTGTAATAAACACATGTCCAAACTGTGCTGAATACAAGTACAAGCCATTATGGCATTTAAGCTGTTACTCTGCCCTGACAACAAGCAAAGCATACTTCAAGAATGTGCAAAACAACTTCCTGAGATGCCAGCTACTGACATGTCTGGCAAAACACAGGCTATGCACTGCCAGACACAAGAAAATGATAAATCTAATCTATGTTTACTGAAATTAGAATTGGTGGTTCTGCTCAATACAACACAGCATTCCTCCTTGAACTCTACTCACTTTGCCATCTTGCTCTTTCTCCCTTTATAAATTCTGCTTCCACTCTGCTGTCATACATAAATACACATCAGTTTTGTACTTGCTCATTTCTGTTTGCTCTCACAATTACTCTACACTGTTACTCCTTATGCTGAAACTTTTTACTACATTCAAACGTTAAGTTTATTTCTTTAGTTTCCATAGTGTCTCCTCACTTGTTAAAGAGCCCTTTAGCACAAAAATTACACCTGCATGCTGCAAAAATACAGAAATTGTAGTTTCGCATACTTAAAATGTATTCTAAACAAGTAGAGGCGCTCAATGTAACATTAAAATAAAAGGTTTAATTTAGCCAGTACCTCTGACTATGAAATGTGAGGAACCAAAGCCCCAACCCCTCTCTCACCATACCATCTACTGCCACATTATGCAGCACAAGCCTGCTGGGCAAAATTATATCACAAACTGCATAGATTTCAGCCTTTTTGGATACTTACTGGCAAGAACATATTCTCTGGGCCTTGCATTCGTCTGCATTTTTTTAAAGTATTCTGGATTTTTAAAAACAATGTAGCTGAAAAGATTAAATACATTCAACTCAGTCTGCAGGACTAATGACTAAAGGGTTAAGATTGGCTAGCAAGTATCAACAAAACTTCCTGTAAATGTGAAAACTGATACTCAACAACAAACGTATAGTATCTTTTGGGCAATGCAATATGCTAGACAACAACAATAAAAACCTTCCATTTCTCTACAGATAAATTCTCCAGTTTAGCGGTAACTCAGCAATTAAGTAAACCATCTTTTTGTAAGAAACTTAACTCCTGAAAGGTTCTGTCACGTCCTGCCAATTTAAGTTAACAGCATGTTTCAGTGTGCCACACTACACAGCACGAAGCATGCTAACCACACCTCCAACTTTAAAGTAAATTAAAAGTTTATCTCAGTCTACACAGTTTTGCTACTAATACACTGTGAAACAACTGCATTTCCTAATGTTACTTCTTCTGCAAACACTCAAAAGCAATTTACAAAACAATGCCACCACGAAAACGGGCAACTAAAACCAACTATGAACAGTAAAGAGGTACAGTTTATTTGTCAAGATAAAAAAAAAATACTAAAAGAATTGTCAAACAATTATGTATCTATTTAAGCCCCACCGGGCTCTTCTCATACAAGTCAACTGTGACACTAATTACAGGAAACCCAATTTACTTATCACTTGTTAATACCTTTGTTACATGAAACTGCTGCTGACTTCCATTCAGGTAATCCATTCGTAACAGTTCATTCAGAGAGAAGTTAATAAATATAAATTAAACTGAAAGCTACACATACATCATAAAGTGTTTCATCTGCATTGACTATATACGTAGCAGTACTATTACCTTAGAAAACTATTCATACCTTTTCTGAGCAGAAAATGAAGTGGCAGGGAGTTCAAGTCTTTTCTTGGCCTGCTGCTTACTTTTTTTTAATTCTCATAATGCTGATGACATCAGAGAAGCGTTTCAAGCATGCAGTGTGTTTGTAAGCAGTACTCAACATTTCCTGGAAATCACAGCAAAATCACTTTGTGCAAAACCTCTGTGCTTTCTCTACTGAATGCTGACAGTCTTCCTATTCTGTTCTCTTTCATTAAATCCATAAGTAGCTTTAGTGTCAGCTACAAATAACTGTAGAAAGAGTCTGCATGTTGTCACAGGTCAGATTTACTTGCAGAAAAATGTAAATGCATGCTACACTAACACAGTCGCAGCTCCACAGCAGCTTACGTAAATAAAAACTTCTTGCTATACATCACTACATGCTTTACGGGATCCAACTAACAATAGTAGCAGACCAGCATCTTATTATATGACAGAAACTAAATGCCATATGTGTATACATAAATCATAAATTTAAAAGCTGTAATTTTTTTATACTGTAATCTAAAGCTGTTATGACACCCAGAATTGATGAATCATTATTTTTACAGGGAAGAATGACAACGAAAACCTAAATCCTCCTTTCAACTTTCTGGGACTGAAAGTCAAAGCAAAAAAATGCATCTAATATAATAAAAACCTACTAAAATGTATCCTTTTGTCACAGTCATCCTTATCTAACAGCAAAAAAAAAAAAAATGAAAACACATCCCTCTGGCACTGCACTCAGACACTCAGCTGCTGATTATACTACACAGGAGACACGTTTGTGACACTGCAGTTGATTTTGTCTTTCCCAGGCAGTCAGGGCACTTTTTCAGCCACACATTTTATGTTGTTGAACCACCTTCAAGTTCATTCAAATAAACAGTGAAAATGTATTCTCTGGCAGGATGTGAAGTGCTGTACAGCCCTCCACAGCATTCACCTTTATTAACAGACTGAGATAATTTCTTACTTACAAGACAAGCAAACTAGAAAGGGTGCTGTCAGAATATTCGCATGTAACAATAATGTACATCACTGCTACATTGTAACCTTATTATGTACCCCAAAAATGATCACTAAGCAACTGCATCAATCCAGAAGACAAACAGGGGAAACAAAGAAAGAAGTTATGTACTCACCATAGCGTTCCATGTTTGTAGTCCATCTCGCCCTTCATTCTTACATATGGGTTCGGAGCCGATCCTTGGCTCCAACTCGGCCTATTACAAGCTCAAAGTCTCTTAGTTGGCTCGTGGCTATGTAGGTATCCCATAGTGCACTAGTACAATCCCCAGATCTTGTTTGCTGGTAATTATAGAAAGACAGAACTAAGGCTATCCAGAAAGAACAATAATGAAACGTCTCCATGGTATTAAGGTAATACTATCCTGTCTCCAGATCCTTCCAGGACGATGGTAGGTGGGTGGGTTAGTAAGAAAGAAGGGTGAGATGGACTACAAACATGGAACGTTATGGTAAGTACATAACTTCTTTATGTTCTGTAGTCCTATCTTGCCTCCATTCTTACATATGGGACAGCGTCCCTAGCACCTTATTCTTGGGTGGCTCACGGAAAAATACTCCTGAGTACTGTGGAACCAAAGGAGGCTCTACCCTAGAGGTCAGGTCCAATTTGTAATGAGTAATAAAGGTATGAGGGGTAGCCCAGGTTGCTGCTGCACAAATACTGTCAATTGGAACTCTGGTTTGGAAGGCAGCAGATGTAGACGGGGATCGTGTAGAATGAGCCTTAATCTTGAACGGTAGAGTCTTTCCATTAGAAGAATAAATGAAGGAAATACAGCTCGAAATCCAATTGATAGGGTCACTTTGGAGACTGGAAGACCTAGGCTAGAATCAGAAAATGATATGAACAATTGGTCTGACGTTCTAAGTTCCTTAGTCCTGTGAAGATAAAACCGTAACAGTCTGTGAACATCCAACTGATGAAATTTGTATTCTGCGGCATTGGAATGGTTAGGGAAAAACACCGGCAATTCTATAGTTTGGTTCAAGTTATTGTGACAGCAAACTTTAGGGATAAAAGATGGAGTTGTACGAAGAGAAACTCTGTCTTTGTGGAAAATCAAATAAGTGGGCTTGATAGACAGTGCTTGTAACGCTGATACTCTTCTAGCAGATGTGATGGCTACTAGAAACAAAGTCTTCCAAGACAGAAATTTTAGTGGACACGAATGAGCAGGTTCAAAGGGCAGAGAAGTTATTTTGGACAGGACAAAGTTTAGTTCCCAGGAATCTACCGGTTCCTGAAAAGGAGGTCTCAGCAAAGTGGCACCCTTGAGGAAGGTTTTACACAATCTGTGTGACATCAGGTTAGACTCATGTTGACCCAAATGAAAATTAGGTATCACTGCCAACTGGACCCTAATTGTGGCAGCAGCAGATCCCTGATGGAAAAGTTCAGACAAAAATTCTAAAACCACTGAGATGGATGCAGTGTAAGGGTCTACATTCCTTTCTTCAGCCCAGATAGAAAACCTTCTCCATTTGCTAGTGTATAACTTCCTACTGGAAGGCTTATGTGAAGATGTGAGGATGTGGGTCACAGCAGGTGAAAAATCATGAAGCCTGACTAGGGATGGAATTGGAGCAGCCCCGCTGTCAAGTTGAGGGTGTGGAGGCTGGGGTGAAGAGAGCCTGACGTGTGTCAAGAGGTCTGGCACTTGGTCCAGAGTCCATGGATTGTCTAGTAGATGAGGCCTAAGAAAGGAGAACCAAATCTGACGAGGCCAGTAAAGAGTGATGAGAATCATTTTGCTTCCCAACAGCTTTGCTTTCTGAATCACCTTTGATATGAGCGGAAAAGGGGGGAAAGCATAAAGGAGACCCAGGGGCCAATTGTGAACAAGTGTGTATCTCGGTGACTCTTCCGGAGGGGGAATAAGGGAAAAGTAGCTGCTGCATTTAGAGTTAATCGGACTGGCGAAAAGATCGCAGCAAGGCCATCTCCATTTGCGGAAAATCTGTTCCGCTATTTCCTGATTCAGAGACCACTCGTGAGGCATCAAGATTGCCCAGTTGAGTTTGTCGGCTATCACGCTGGTTCTCCCTAGGATGTGTATTGCCACTAGAAAGCGCTGGGAAGAGATCACCCACTTCCAAACACAAATCGTCTCCCGACAAAGGGGGTAAGATCTGGTTCCGCCTTGTTTGTTGCGATACCATACCACAGACATGTTGTCTGATTAGATTGCTATTGTCCCAAGAAGAAGAGAGTCGTGAAGTAATTGCAACACTAGAAGCACCGCCCTCATCTCTGGGACATTGACATGCAGGTGAGCCTCGTGATCTTGCCATGTGCCTTGGACAGTCCTGCCTAGATAATACCCCCCCCGACCCTATCTGTGAGGCATCCGCGGTCACAGCAGCAATGGGTTGGCAAGGAAGGAATGGAGTGCCTGTCGTTAGTTGGTCGGGTTGGATCCACTAATGGAGATCCTTTTCGCAAGAGACTGTTATGATGATGTGGTGAGATAGAGGCAGTTGTTGAAAGGACCACTGGGACGATAGAAGCCAATGAAGAATTTGCATATGTAGTCTGGTGAGAGGGACTAGCATTATGGTGGAGGCCATGGTCCCTAAGAGTTTTAGCACCGTCATTGCCTTGACTTTTTGCATAGGAAGCATATGGAGAACTTGTTGTGTGAGGTTCTGTGCTCTTTCTGCAGGAAGACAAGCTAACATGGCAACTGAGTCTATTTCTGCACCTATAAAAGTCACAAATTGAGAGGGCGATAAGGCGGACTTTTCCCAATTTATAGTAATCCCCAACTGGGAACAAAGCTGAATAGTGGAATCTCTGGTTTGAAGGAGTAGGTGCCTGGTGGAAGCAGTCATGAGCCAGTCATCCAGGTAAGGAAAAACTTGGAATCCTAGACGTCTCAGGTGACCTGTCACTACTGCCATGGATTTGGTGAACACTCTGGGAGCTGTGGTGAGACCAAAGGGCAGAGCATGAAATTGGTAGTGAATGGCTCCCAGCTGGAAGCGTAGGTGGCTCCTTGACGCTCTGTCCATTTTTATATGGTAGTATGCATCTTGGAGGTCTATTGAGCACATCCAACTGTCTTTCCCTAACAGAGGGAGTATAGACTGCAGTGTCACCATCCGGAACTCGTCCTTCTTAACAGATTCATTTAGTTTGCTGAGGTCCAAGATGGGCTTCCAGTCCCCTATACATTTTGGCACTAAAGAATCTGGAATAAGTTCCAAATCCTACCTGGTCTGCAGGAACAGTTTGGATGACTCTGTTTGTGAGCAACTTTTTCACTTCTACAGTTGCTTGAGCCCTGTGATTGGGTAGAACACCCAGGATCTGCTTGGGAACGTGAGGTGGAAGAGAAAAGGGTATGGAGTAACCTCTGGTGATATTTCTTTGTACCCATTTGTCTTGGGTGATGTTTAGCTAGGCTTCTGTATACAAAGAAATGCGACCCCTGACTAGCTCCAGTGAAGCACAGCCGGGCCCCACATCAGAAGCGCTGATAGGGACGGGCTCGAAACTAATCAGGCCTCCCTGGTTTTGCAGCCTGCCCCTGCCTCTAGGGTGACGTCTACCATTTGCTCCTCCTCCTTTGCCTCTGAAGCATCCGGGAAAAATCTCTGGGCCTGCTTGAACCACATCCTACCACCTCTCTGGCCCTTATGATAGGGACTAAAGGGGACGGCAAAATGTACTCCCATGGCAGAGAGCATTTTCCCTTCTTGCTTGCACCTGGTGAGTGTGTTTTTTACCTTGGGTCCAAACAACGAAGAACCGTCAAAGAGGGCATTGTTAAAGGTAGACTTGAACGGCTCTGCAAAATTACACAACCGCATCCAGGAGTGTCTCCTAAGGGAAACTCCTGAACTCACTGCCCTGCTCGCTCCATTGGCTGCATAAGAAATCAGCCGCATGGAGGAGTTAACGATGGAATTTAAGGTGGACAACTGAGCAGACACCTTCTCAGGGGCTCCTTCAGTAGATGTACCTTGTAGAGTATCTCCCATCTCCTTAAGGAGATCTCTCTGAAGCCTCGTAAAATGTTTTAGATAGTTCAGCAATCTGAGTATGAATGCCGCTGAAGAAAAGATATGCTTCCCGTATCTGTTCATCATTCAAAACTCCTTATTCGGCGGATGGACAGATGAAGAAGTCTCCGCAAGCTCCTTCTTAGTGGCCGCCATCGCCACCACCACCATGGCATTTACAGGCACTCCCTTGGACAAGAATTCTTTCTCTTTTGGAGCAGACAAAATTTATTGGGTCTCCTGAGAACTGGCTCCAGGGCATCAGGAGTCTCCCACACCTTCCGACTAACAAGGTCTAAAGGCTCATCGAAAGGTGGAGACACCCAAGAGGCTGAAGGTTGAGACCCGAAAGCCTTCAGGTACACCGACTCCTCACATCAGAAGGGGTAACAGTGGGCCAGCCACCTCTCTGCTTAAGGATGTCTAAGATGTCTACAAAGGAGACATCATCAGAGGATGACTTGGGGGACCCTTCTGACTCCTCGAGGTCAGTGTCGGAGGTAATGGACTCATCCTCGGAGTCTACATGCTTTCCCTTGCATGTCCTCTTCTGAGGAGGCTCCTCAGAAGGATATTCTGGGGAGGTCTCGGAAGACTGGTGGCCACCAACCAGGGGCTCCTGAGGCTGCAGGTCTCTGTCTCTGCACCTACTCTCTCTCTCTCGACAGCAGAGGTCGGTGCCCGACGGGGAAGAGTGTCGGTACCCTTGAATGGAGCTGATGAGCGAGACAGCACACTCCTCATCATCTCGAAGGCAGATATCTCTGTCTCTGAAGATCTCCTCGGCTCCAAGGAGAAGAAGGAAGTCATCGACTCCAGAGCCATCAGCTCCGAGATGGATGTAGGGTCGGAGCTCACCCTAGCCAACGCACTGAGAGGGAGACTCAGAACCGAGGAGGTTTGGGTCCAAGTGTCCCTGTCTGGGCCGACCGCTGAGCTTTACACCACAGACGGCACCGAAGTTGCCGGAGCAGAACTCTGCTCAGAGACAGCCTCGAGGTACCGAACACTCCAACTCCGAAAACCCGGCACAACTTGGAGGAGGAACCACAACAGGGGGTTGGACTCAGGTGGCTTTGGAACCGACTGGGTCATAGCCAACAACATTTTTGGCAAGGCAGATGACTTCAAGAGTCTAAGCATTACTCTCTCCACATCTTCCTCTGACAGGCTCCTGGAGGATCTGGATGACAGTGTGGGCGAGTGGACCTCTGCAGAATTGGAGATCTTAAGGTTGGGAAGATCGAAAAGGGATCTCTGGACCGGCTCCGACGAAGTCTCTCAGTAGTCGGCTCCGAGATACTTGGGGCCAAAACTGAAGTGCTAATATTAACAACCTCGATCGACTCCAAGGACAGTGGAGCCGAGGAGGTAGAAGTCTTATCTGGCTTAGTTAGTTTTGGAAGAGGTTCTGATATACCGGACGGCACTGGAGAATGCCTCTTGGCCACCTTAACCTTCTCTTTTTTGGAAGAATGTGGTTTTGAGGAGGAAGAAGAACTGGCCAAATCTTCCTAGAAGGAAGGCTTAAGGAGGCCTTTCAAAATTAACTTGTTCTTCCACTCCTGGAGAACTCTGGAGCTGAAGGAATGACAGAACAAGCAAGTTTCCTGCAGATGAATGGCTCCAAGACAATAAACATAATTACTATGGCCCTCCGTAACTGACATCTTCTCGGAGCACTTTACATATTTTTTGAAACCCGAAGGTTTGTGGTCTTTGGACTCTTTAGACATAATGACTAGCTAAGCAGGAACACAAAAGCACAAACAGGACTAGGTCCTCTAACTCAAATGGACCTAGCCCTGGGAAAGAGAAAACAGGCAGAGAACTAGGTCCTCTAACTTAAATAGACCTAGGTAGAAAGATTAAGTTGTAGAAGAAGGTCAGAAACTATCAAACAACAACTGCCCACAAGCTAAATTTCGAAATATCTAAAAGTCTAACTTTCTCAGTTAGAAATCTACAGCTCAAAAGGCTAAGTCGTAGAAAAAAAGGGTCAAAAACTATCAAACGACACTGCACACAAGCTAAATATCTAACTCTCTAATAAACAGGAGACACTGCACACAATATATAGCAAAAATAAGCGCAAACATGCAACGTTAATTAGAAAACTAGCATTCATGATACCAAACCGAGAACAACAAGGGCCAACGGCCAACCAGTTCTCAACAACTATCTAATTTAAAGTCAAAAACACTCTAACAGGTCTGAAAACTACTTCCAACACTACTAAACTCTATCTAGAACAAGATCAACACTATAGTTAAACAGCAATGTAATAGAAAAGTTTTAAACTTAGCCACGGCCAAGCAAGAAGCACATCTGAACTCGCAGATGCGGCAAATGAGATCTGGGGATTGTACTGGTGCGCTATGGGATACCTACCTAGCCACGAGCCAACTAAGAGACTTTGAGCTTGTAATAGGCCGAGTTGGAGCCGAGGATTGGCTCCGAACCCATATGTAAGAATGAAGGAGAGATAGGACTACAGAACATCATTCTTTAAGTGAACATACCTGATATCATGGGTAATCCAGCTTTCACACATTAGCTACGCCTTTAAAATCTCAGTTTGAAGTTTGAAACAAATGAGTTCAAAACATACCAAAACTTGGAAATACGCAATTCTCCTGTTCTAATATGGATAACTGTATTTCAGCTATGATTTTAGCACTTAAAAAATTGCATTCTCCAGATGAAGTCTGACTTGTACTCAGTCTTATTAGTTTACAAAATACACTCTTGCCTTAAATGTGAAATGCCAGTACAGCAATGACAACATGCCCTTATTACTCATTTATTTATAAATATCCTAAAATTTCTCAGTGAAAAATGTTAATACATTTTCCAAACACTGATTATGGACAACGAACTTTCATATACGGAGTTAAAAAAAGACAAAATGGTTCTGCCAATAGTTTTGGTTTAAGATAACCCCTAGACAGAAAAATATGTCTTGCATTAAAAACATTCGAACTTGACTCACATATTTAACACTGTTAGACTTTAATGATGTCTGCAAGTGATCTAATGTGAAATATATATACCAAAGTTATTAAAAACATAGAAATGAAGTGTCGCCAAACCCACCAAATTTTTGAAAGCACTTCAATTTTTTTTAATAAGTTTGGCGGATTAGGTGATACCATTATTTCACTTCTGTTTTGTTATTTTGAAAATATAGCACCTTTCTAAATCCACTCAATTTTACATCACTTGGTTACATGTAACAGAAAAACAAAAGGTCTTTGCTAGCTAAAACCCAGCTGTCGTAGAAAACGCCAATCCAAACAAACAAAATAACGATGCTGGATACTGCTCAGGATAAAAACACAATTTAATGCCACCGAACAATAGATACAATATAAGCGCTTTCCGGCGGTTGCCCTTCATCAGATAAAAATAGTACATTTTAAAATTCCTTTTAAAACAATCACCAGCCAATCAATTTTCAATAAAATACCCGCCTTTTACTCAAAGTAGGCTTTAAAGGTATAACGTCGTTTAAGCCTGGATCTCTGTGTGCTGTTAATTCAAGAATCCACTTGGACTCAGCTAACTCAGTGTTCAGTTTAATATCACCCCCCCTATTGGTCAGTTTCAAATTCACAATTACCCTAAATGTAAACTTAAGTGTGGGGTTATCTTTAACATGCCTACACCAAGTTTGCACAGGAAAGAGTGTTGGCGAAACACTCTGTTATCCCATGATAGTATGCATCCTAGGCACACCTTCACTAATGTGGTAAAAGGCCAATTAGGTAGGGTGTCTAGGATAGTAAAAGATGAAGCACAGTTTGAAATGGAAGTTGACCACCTAGGTGAATGCCTCTCCGATAGAGGTTATGATGAGAGGATGGTGGGGGCTACAATTAAGAAGATGAAACCACTTGGAACCAATAGGTTTAGACCGTGGTTAGATTGTAGATATAATGTAAAACAGAAACCATCAGTAAATATGGCAAGATCGGATAGGCACAGAGTAGCGCTTACATATGGTAGTGATGTAAAAGGTGTTAGCAATATAATACGCAGCAATTGGAACATTATAGTTAGTGATGAAAGTTTAAGGGAACTAGCTGGACCTAGTCCAAGTTTCATTTATAAAAGGAATAGAAACTTAAAGGATATACTTTGTAAAGAGGTAAGCACCTCTACAGATATTAGATCAAAAAAGGGGACAGCAGGAACGATACCATGTGGCTGTTGTAAAGCTTGTGGTAGTATTAAAAAAGGAGCTGAATTTAAACATCCCAATAATGGGAAGGTTTTTCTGTTTAAGGGTAGGGCCACTTGCCGAACTATGGATGTTGTGTATATAGCAGAATGTTGCTCGTGCACCAGTTTTTACGTTGGGAAGACCAACCAGATGCTAAAAACAAGAATTTTTCAACATTTATTTAGCATAAGAAATAAGGATGAACACAATGCCTTGTTTAGGCATGTTAAAGATAACCCCACACATAAGTTTACATTTAGGGTAATTGTGAATTTGAAACTGACCAATAGGGGGGGTGATATTAAACTGAACACTGAGTTAGCTGAGTCCAAGTGGATTCTTGAATTAACAGCACACAGAGATCCAGGCTTAAACGACGTTATACCTTTAAAGCCTACTTTGAGTAAAAGGCGGGTATTTTATTGAAAATTGATTGGCTGGTGATTGTTTTAAAAGGAATTTTAAAATGTACTATTTTTATCTGATGAAGGGCAACCGCCCGAAAGCGCTTATATTGTATCTATTGTTCGGTGGCATTAAATTGTGTTTTTATCCTGAGCAGTATCCAGCATCGTTATTTTGTTTGTTTGGATTGGTTACATGTAAGTAACCACAGCTTTGTTATATGGGAAAACAAAAGTTATGTACTTACTATAACACAACTGAGCTGACTTCCTCTGTCAATCTCAACATGTAGGTATGTCTTGATCTGATGCCAACAAATTTCAGACTTTGGATCCAAGTCTCAGGTTAATCCCCCTTCCAATAATCCCTCTCCTCCCTCAAAGTTCCTCAGGAAAGGTCTATGGTGGCAGCAGAAAAAGTTGAATATGAACACTGTACACTGATATGGGGTGTGTGTGTATATACATATATCATATGGTATTAAATAAAGGTGTCCCTCTTCAGTTAAAGGCAATGCATTTTTGTAAATACATAACACTCATACAAGTAAGCTATACTAGCATGCTTTAAACGTGGACCCTCTGCTGAAGGTTATCTTGGTACTTTCTCCTGTTGTTTTATTATGCAGTGGGTCCTTTGTCATTGAACAAATATCCAACCTACTCCATTATGGGGTTACTACTAGCATTTTCCTTTGTGAAGTTTATTCTTTGCATCCACACTATAATTGAAAAACTTTTACACCTGTTAAGATAGTACTGTTGCACAACTCTTCAACTCTGTACACAGCAGGGATACTAAATCTTTTTATCTGTAAGATACATTTCTTCTGCCTGTAAATTCAACCAGTTAACGCATGTTGCTTTAAGAAAATTAAAAGAAATGCATATTTTCAGGTTCATATCTTTGACTTCAAATACTTAAATAAAGAGACTCCTTGGCAAGCTTTATTATGAGTGGTTAATGGTTTAAAATGAATGTTAGTATTATGCTTTGACCCTTGGATCAGTTTTGATTTGAGACTTGTTCTGTTCTAATACAGCAATTTTCTTCATGAAATTCCTACTTCTACACTTGTGAATTTCCCCAGTCTCCTATCACATTTTCTCTACTCAGAATGAATATTACCTCTGTTACAGTTGTGCAAGTACACTTGCCATAACAGTAGATGTTCTAATAGATCGCTGTTATTATAGTGGGTTAAGCTATTTGGGTTATATCTTATGATCTCCAGACAACTTTGAAAGCTTCAGGGCACATTCCATGTGCCCTAACTACCAATGGCATGAGCACAGCCATATAAATAGATAGTTTGGGTGCCAAAAGCTTTACAGCTTTCTTGCCGCAAGGCAGGTGATAGCCCTGAAAGAAAAAAATTGCTAAGACAGGAAAAAGCAATAGTAAAACATATGCAACTATATACAACAAGGGTATATGCACGTACAGACCATGGTAATCCATCAAAAATGTAATAAGGGGGCTGGAGGGAGGGAACGGGTAGTATAACAGTGATTTATTAGAACATCTACTGTTATAGTAAGTTTACTTATACAACTATTTTATATTCAACATATATTCAACATTATACAATGACTGGCCATTAACATTCAAAAAAGAGCATGCTGACTGGTCAGCCCAACCAGCATGCCCGCTGTAAATCGAGCATATACCAATGGAAAAAAAGTCTAGTCACCCAGACTTTTTTCCATTACTATATGAGATGATTTTTTAAATTTTGTTCACCATAAAAAAGTAATAATAAAATAGAAATCCGGATAGCCCGGAGGTATAAGAGACAGAGAGAGAACATGGAGAAAATACTAGGACTCAACACTTACTTATCCCTTCTTTCTAGTCACTTGACACTAAATATTTAACTCTGTAGAAGGCTTCACTCTCAAGCCTGTCTCTCCCCAACACTATGAGTTACTGTGAAATCTGCACACACTAAACTGCACCTACTACACATCTAACTTACTATGCTTTTGTATGTATTAATAACTGATGACTTATAATATGTTGTTTACTATGTTTATTGCAATAACTGTTCTTACTGTGTTTATTGTAAATTCTGTTGTAAATTGTTATGTCTGTGTTACTACAATTTGTCTCTGGAGCTTTTCTCCCCAGGCCTCTGCTGAAAATGGGCTACTAGCCCAGTCACACCATCCTGGTAAACAAATGTAAAATAAAGTAAAATAAATAAAATCATGTATGTTATTCAAAACTAAACAAAAGCACCTGATTTTCCTTGTACTTTCCTCATCCTGTCTCCCTCGTACCCGTAAAGTGTCCAAATTTCAACATTATTAAAAAAAAAAAAAAAAAAAGGCAAAAGAGATCTTCCTTTCTCAGTTGCCTCATTTCCAAAGCACAGATGTACTGCATAAGATTGGGAATGTAAGTCCCCTACGCATGCACAGTACATCAATATCCAATGAAAGCAGAACAACACGGAGACGTCATACAAAGACATTATTTAAGAAAAAAATTTAATTTTTTTCTTAAATAATGTCATTGTATAATAGCAATAACCAATAATGTGGTTGTGGTATATTGACGATTTACCCACAGCTGGCTTTGTTTAATATCTCGGGCTTCACCCAAGAGATTAAACCACACCAACCATGGATAAAAATTCAATATACCACACCCACATCATTGGTTATTGCTATATTAGATCAGTGTTGCAGTAGCATAAACTCTTTGGGTAGATTATCATGGCTTAGGAACATAGAGGGAGAAGGAAAGAATTTGGGAATCCAGGAGTCCCTGGAGAATGGACATATGAAAGCTTGTCTTGGACCTGGAAAAGGAATCCAGTTTGCAATGTTTTGTGAAAGTATACAAAGATTACTAGGTTCTTGCCTCTAGAATACTTCTGAAGTGCACCCCTTTCAAGAAAGCTATAAAGAAGCCAAAGCACTGGTAGAGGGGACCCTACCCTGCCTAGAAGTGGCTTGTTATGGTGAGAATAGCAAAAAGAAAAGCACAAGTGAACCACCTAGAAACTAGTAGATTTGACACTGTTTTTACTTTTTTCTTACACTCATGGGGGCAAATAGCTGACCAGCTTTCCTGAAAGATTCAGTGCTGTTCAAGTAGTATTATCTGAGCAGCCTGCGGACATCCAGAGTGTGTAACATTCTTTCTTCCTCAGTTCTAGTTTCTGGAAAGAATACAGAGAGAATAAAAGATTGGCTCAAGTTAAACTCTGAAACTACTTTAGGCATAAAAGAAGGATTTTTTTCTCAAAAAAAAAACCCTGCCCTTATGGAAAATGAGGTAGTGTTGACTCACCATAATACTCTTCTCACAAAACTTAAAGCAATGAATAATGCAGTCTTCCATGTCAAGAACCTTAACCCAGTCTGAAGAGCTGGTTCAAATGGAAGAAGCATTAGTCTTTCATATAAAAAATTACGATCTCAAGCAGGAGTCACCTGTTTCTAGGTGGCTGGAGAAGTAAAACCCCCTTTCAAAAACTGCTTGATTTGAGGACAGGTAGAAACGGTGAACAGGCAAGCAGAAATGTCCAAAATATTAATCTTGATAGAGGAATAAAGGCCAGAGAATAAAAATTCAAATAAATAGTCAAAAACTACAGGCATCTGGACTAAATGGGTCCTGATTCTTAGAATGACACCACCTAGAAAACCTAGCAGATGGCATCTGTCTTCCATACCCATTTACAAGGAATCCTGGAAGAGAATTTCTTTAACTGGCTGTTTTGGATGGAGGCAAACAGTTCAACTTGAGGTCTTCCTCACAACTGAATCAATTCCTGGAAGACCCCTGGGTGTAATTATCATTTGTGAGGTTCTATCCTAGTCCTGCTGAGCCTGTCTGCAATGACATTTTGCTTTAATGGAATGTGTCACGAAGATTTAAACTAAATCAATTTGCCGCCTCCCAGGCCATCACAGCTAGACTGTAAGATCTGGTACCTCCTTGACAGTTTACTTATCACATCACATCACTTTGGTTTTGTTTGTGATAACCTGAAGGAATTAGAGGGACCATGTGAGGCAGAGCACCTCGCTGGCTCTGTTCAAGAGAAATCTTGACCGGTGGATGGGAGATCGTAGGTTTACCCCGGGAATCATCTGCACAACAAACTAATGGGCACAGTATTTTTTAACATAAGGGGTGGCATAAGCCACAAAAACTCTGGGCTAGGCTTATAAATGCCTTAGGGCAGATAGCCTAGTATAAACCTATGAACCTATGAACCAGATTTGATTTCCAGCTTTCCAAACATTGATAACTGCCAGCATCTCTTTGACAATGATGTGCTTTTATCTGTCCTGCTTGTTCCACAGGCCTTGCATTTTCATCCCTTTCAATATTGCCCTCGAAGCAAAGTCTTAAGCATCTGTTTTAAAAGACTAAAGAGAAGATGGATAGAAAGCTTGGGTTAAGACAGAACAGGTCCACCCACCACTGTCCAGTGATTTATCAGATGTTCTGCTAAGATAATGCAGCAAGTCTCCAATTTGCTATACCATGCCAATGCAGACCCAGGTTATGCAAGCTCTGAGAGAGGAGGGAGTCTCAGTAAGCTGGTCAGCTCACTACTGCTTGACTGTCACTGGAGAAAGGAGGACTGATTGGGGGGGGTGGGGTGGGTCCAGGCAGGAATAAATGGGCTATAAAGCTTTTGCCTAGCCCAGGAATACCCAGCTCCTGTTCCATAGAAATGAATGGGCCAGTTGTGTGAAGCTAAAAGAGCCCATCAGGCAATGTCCAGGGAGTAACACACACACACGAACAAAAAGGAAATCAGTATAACACACTTTCTTACATGTAGGGGTACAACACACAGCTGCTAGAGCTTTGTCCTATAATTCTGGGTTTGACTCCCTGCATATGTCACAGTCTAAGCAACTCCAAGTCACTTAAGCAGACAGCGTTTACTAGTAACCCCTGACAAGATACATCTGTGCCTTCTGGGAATAACCATTTTCCAAATGCATGCATTTCTAAAATATACTCTACCTCTGCAATTAGGCATGCAGTTTGCAATATGTATGCCCTTTTAATATCCAATGCCATACCCCAAGTACTTCCAGGGCTACATTCTGAGTACACAAGCTACATTGCCATATGGCCCTTGAATAATGCAGCTCATAAGAAAGTAATTTTTTTTTACTTTTTACCGAAGTTTGTTACAAGAAGCGTGGTGGTGCAGGGTTAGCGTTGCTCCACCACAGCAAGAGGTTCTCCCATTTGATTATCGGCTAAAACGCCTTCTGTGTGGAGTCTGCATGTCCTCCCTGCGGTCGACTGATGTTAAAGACATGCAGGTAGGTGCGAGCATGAATGGACGTGCCTTCTTTGAAGGTTGGGCATCGGGCTGGCAACTCGGCACCGTAAAAATTCACTGTCAATCATGAGCGGACCGGAGTTCCGCTGTGGCGACCCCTAACCGGGAAAAGCTGAAAGACTTTAAGACCCAAGTTTGTTACAAGAGTCAGTTTACTTTGAACTTAAGTTTTTGATTTTACTCAGGATTACACTTCTGAAAACCCAGAGGTGCATAATGTCCACATGTCACCTACCAAACTTATCAAGCAGAAGAACATACAGTTGTGTAAAATCTTACCATAACAGTAGATGTCAGTGTATTTCACCTTAGGAATCTCCTGCCAAGGATAGCCCAACGTCCGGCCAGTATATGATTTTGCATGCGCTATACATCACACATATGATCCCTGTTCAGGATGTAGGGCATAAAGAACACAGTCATCCAGAACTGAACTTCCCCAGAAGAAAACAGTCTTCAAAGGACAGAGGAAGCTATGCATATCCAGGAGGAGAAAATGCAAATGGAAAAGATATGTAGACCCTCGGCCAGGACAGAAACCAAACAAAACGGAGCGAATACTGCAACAGTGAAAAGGACATCTACTGTTATGGTAAGATTTTACACAACCATACTATGTTGTTCTATATCACTGTTGCAGTATTATTCACCTTACAAAGAGTACAAAAGCTCAAGAAAAGGATTAGGAGGTGGAAGGCTGGGAAGAGCCCTCAAAGAACCCATGCAGAATGGCTCTAGTAAAACCTACTCTGGCCCTAGGAACAATATCCAATGTATAAAGCTTAGTAAAAGTATGCACTGAAGACAAAGTAGCAGCTTCAAGGATGGAATTGGTACTCAACCCCTTGAGGAAAGCACCAGAAGAGACAACAGCCCTCTTGTAAGTGACTCTTGTAACAAACTTGGGTCTTAATGTCTTTTTGTTATTCTTTTCATGGCAGGTGTTTGTCTGACTGAAGTAGACAAACACCTGCCATGAAAAGAATAACAAAAAGAAATGGCCTTAGAAATAAATGGCTTGTTTAGAAACAGCCAAACCCAATGTCCTGGGATGAAATGAAACAAAAAAGCTAACAGACTTACGAATGGCCTTGGTTTTAGCCAAATAATACCAGAGCTATCTATGCAAATCCAAAGTATGAAGGACCCTCTCACTAGCAGACTGAGGAGAAGGAAAAAAAGAAGAGATGGTCCCAGGACCACTCATTAACACCCTTTGGATTAGTACGAAGGGGCACCCTGTAAAAAACTAAAAAAGGAGGGATGGCCATAAGGGCCTGAAGCTCAGAAATCCTCCAAGCAGAAGTAAAAGCAAGCAACACAACAGTCTTCCAGGTACAATGTTGCAGAGAAGCAGAACATGCAGGCTCAAAAGAAGCCTGTGTCAATTTTTCTAAAACAAATTTAAGGTCCCAAGGAGGAGAAGAAATAGGCTTCCTTGGGGCTCTAGGATGCAGGAAGCCTTTAAGAAACTGTTTGACTTCAAAGCAAGAAGCCAAAGGAGGATTCAAGGGCAGACAAGCAGAAACAGCTGACAGATGGGCCTTTGCAGAAGAATAGGCCAAGCCAGACTGGGGTAACACACACAAATAGGAGAGAACCAGAGGGACCCCCTACTGAAAAAGGGTCCTAGTTATGAGCATGACACCAGAGAGAAAACATCTTCCATTTGGACAAATAAGACCTTCTGGTTGCAGGTTTTCTTGCTTCCTATAAAACCCTGTGCAAGAGGGTGTCTAAAAGGTATTAAAACTCTATATCCCACCATGTCAGTTGAACAGTGGACAAGTGAAAATGATGCCTGAACAATTGTCCTGTGTCATGAGGTCCAGTGAGGTAACTTGTGGTGATTGTCCCCTGATAAAAGATGCATTAAGAGGGAGAACAGTGCTGTCTTGGCCAAAAGGGAGTCACTAGTAAGATTGTTCGGGATTACATCTGAATCTCCTGCAGAACTCTTGGAAGTAGAGGAAGGGAAGGAAAGGTATAGAGAAACATCCTTTTCAAAGAAAATAAAAGGGTGTCTGTCTTCCATGCCAGTTGACATGACACTATGGAACAGAAAAGTGGAAGCCATCTGCTCAGAAGGGAGGCAAAAAGATCTACCTGACGAATACTCCACTGATGGACTATGTCCAGAAACATGTCTCTGTGAAGCACCCATTCGTGAGCTTGTGTTCCAGAACTGCTCAAAGAGTCTGTCACTTGACTGTACTCTGAAGGAATATACACTGCCTGAAAAGTTAGATGATAACTGAGAGCTAGATCACAGGTCTGAAGAGCCAGCCTGCAGAGAAATAAGACTTTGTGCCCCCTGCTTGTTAACAGCTTGTGGGCAGCCTAGTGGTGCAGCGGTTAGCATGGTCGCCTCACAGCAAGAGGTTATCTGGTTCGATTCTCAGCGGGGTGCCTTGCGTGCAGAGTCTACATGTACTCCTGAATTCGTATGGGTGTCCTCCAGGTGCTCCTGTTTCCTCCCGCATTCCAAAAGACATGCGCCTGGAGCATTTCTCCCTCCTCTGTTGAAAAGGGATCTGACCCAGTCGGACTTTCCTGGCAAAGCTTTAACTTTTTCCTGAAGAGTCAAAACATAGCAGCAGCAGTCCCCAAAGATACTTTTATTATCCAAAGGACCATCCAGTAATTTGACCTTAATGTTTTAGGTAATGACTGCAGGCGAAGCCATGAATAACAACTCGTAAAACACCCAAAGGCAGCAGCTGTGGAAGATACATCAGCAGCATTAAAGCTACATTTGATAGAGTGATGAGCCACCTGAGATGCAAAACCCAAAATAGATAGAGCAGAAGATTTTGCTTCAGAATCTGGGAGGTAGGAAACAACCTGACAAGTTTGGGCAATCAAAGTCAGAGCACATCTGGTCTTATGGATCTGGTAATTGATGCCCCAAAAGGCCAAAGAAGAATCAGTATAAACATTCTTACCTAGTCTATTCATTGTCTAACGAAGCAGCCAACACAGGAGGTATGGCAGAAAGTTTAGGAGTGTCCACCTGAAGCAGTTCATAATACGTTTTCTGGACATGAGACACTTGAGAAGAATCACACAAAGTATTCCATCATTCTAACTATAGTGTCTCCAAAAAAAAAAAAAAAACACAAATCCTCAAAAGGCAACTCGGGACTAATGGACTTTTCTACATCAGAACCATAAGGCAAAGGTGAAGGCATCTGGGAACAGTAAGGCAAGGACCCATCATCAGACTCTGAATCCTCATCTGAGGAATTGGGTTCCCTAGTCCATTTGGAAGGAGTTGAAGGCCATGGGAAGCAGGCATGGAAACCTCTTGGGGAGGCTTCAGGGCCATTATGGCATTAAACAGGCCCTTAGCAAACTCCTGACATTCCCTTTGAAGATCCTGAGGGCATGAAGAAGTATGCCTAGTCTTCTGCTTTTTCTTGGTAGGGATGTCAGACCTAACAAACACCGGAGGTTCTGACCCTTGATGATTCAATAAGAGTACCCTGACCAGAATAGTACAGTTTTGTACCTACCATAAATGTAGATGTCCGATAGATATGCAACTGCAGTCCTTACATATGGGTTGTCCTGCCTCAGGCAGCCCTTCGGTCGGCCGGATTCCAAAGTCTGGGTCCGGCGTCGGCTGATGTCGCCTCTTCCCCTACGTCAGTGCGGCTGGGGTATAAAAGCATCAGACGATGCCATCTTCTTCAGTGTTTCTTGCCCCAGATGCCAGGTGCCCTCCAAGGAAGGCTAAATTTAGAGACTGGATAAAAAATTCCAGACATGCACAACAGTAATAAACAGACACACCATAACAGATTTCCCCAGCTAATTTGAAGAGGGAAGTGGACCCAAAAAGGATAATTTACAGAGGGGTAGGAGGGAGGGAAAACCTGACTGCAGTTGCATATCTATCGGACATCTACATTTATGGTAGGTACAAAACTGTACTATGTCCTTCAAGAATGCAACTGCAGTCCTTACATATGGGTTGAATACCATAGCCAAGCTGGGGGTGGTAGGATCTAAGATAAAGATGGTGTAGCTAAAATGCCCTGCAGGACTGCCAAAGCAAAGCCTGCTTGGGATCTGGAATATAAAGGCAGGTTGTAGTGTTTGGAAAATGTATGCACGGAGCTCCATGTAGCAGCTTCTAGAATGTCCTTTGTAGCCACCCCTCTTAGAAAGGCTGTGGAGGTGGCTATAGCTCTGGTGGAGTGTGGCCTGATAATGGCTGGCACACCTTTTCCATGGAAAGAGTAACAGAATCTGATGCAGTGTCCAATCCATTTTGAAATTGTTTGTTTGGAAATTGCCTTTCCTTGTACTCCAGCAGCGTAAGCTACAAATAGTTGGTCAGACTTTCTGTTGGCTTTTGTTCTGTCCAAGTAGTAGCGCAATTGTCTGTATATGCCCAAAGTGTGCAGCAGCTTTTCTCCTTTATTTTGAGGATTGGGAAAGAAGGTAGGCAGGTGAATTGCTTGATTTAGAGACACCCTGGATATCACTTTTGGCCTGAATGAAGGATTGGTTCTTAAAGAAACTCTGTTTTGATGAAAAATGAGAAATGGAGGTACTGCCATGAGGGCCTGTATCTCCGAGACTCTTCTTGCTGAGGTAATTGCCAACAGGAAAACTGTTTTCCAGGAGAGAAATTGCAATTCTGAAGATGCTGCTGGCTCAAAAGGAGGAAGAGTTAATTTTTCCCACACGAAGTTGAGGTCCCATGCAGGCACTGGTGGTTTTCTGGGAGGTTTGATATTCTTTATCCCTCTTAGAAACTGTCTTAGCAAAGGATGTGAAAACACAGGTGGATCACTGTTGTATTTTGCTGAAATTGCTGAAGCGTGTATTTTTATGCAAGAATATGAAAGGCCATTATGTAGCATTTCTGCCAAGTATTCTAGTATCTGTGGGATGCTTATTACTGATGCATCCTGACCCTTGTTGGCATTCCAGATGTTGAATCTCTTCCATTTGGCTGAGTAAGTTTTTCTGGTGGAAGGTCTGCGTGCTTCCAGTAAGATCTCTTGAACTTTCTTGGAGAGAGAGATATGGGGAGAAGTCATGGAACCCTCCAAGCTGTCAGCTGCAAAGTTTGCAGGTTGGGATGAACCGTCCTGTAATTGTGCTGAGTCAGAAGCAGAGGCCATTGAGGCAGGGGCCACGGCTTGGTGCGAGTTATGCTCCTCAGTAATGGATACTAGTGCTGTCTTAGCCAGTCTGGAGCTATCAAAATGCCTTTCGGTTGTTCTGCTCTGATCTTCAGTAACACCTTGGTCATTAATGGTAGAAGTGGGAATGCATAGATTGTTAGAGAGTTCCAGCTGAAGGAGAGAGCATCCATTCTCCAGGCTTGAGGATAGTGTGTCCTCGAGCAGAACTTCTTCAGATGATGATTGAGGTGTGAGGCAAAGAGATCTATGTCCGGCCTCCCCCATGCATGAGTTATTTGTGAAAAAATGTCTGGATGCAACATCCATTCGTGCGGGTCCAAGATGTTTCTGCTTAGACTGTCCGCCAGAACATTGTCCTTGCATGGAACAAACTGGGATTGCAACTGTATGTTCAGTTTCAGGGACTTTTCCCAAAGAGTCATTGTTAGCCTGCAGAGGGGGTAAGAATGAGTGCCTCCCTGTTTGTTTATGTACCACATAACAGTGGTGTTGTCTGTCTTCATTAGCAGTTGACCTTGTTGAAGAAATTTTCCGAAGGCCTCGATTGCATGAATCACTGCCAACATCTCTTTTTGATTGATGTGTAGATGCACTTCCCGGGGTGCCCATTGCCCTTGAATGCATCTGCCCTCCATGTGCGCCCCCCATCCATGATCTGAGGCGTCTGTTGTAATGGTTTGGCTTGTTTGAGGTTTGTTGAAAGACATGCCTTTGTTTAGCTGGCTTGCTTGTGCCCACCACAAAAATTCCTGTTGTAGACATGGAATGAGTGAAATAATTGCTTCTAAGTTGTGGCTGTGTTGAGACCATAAACTTTTTAGGTACCATTGTAGTTTTCTCATGTGTAGTCTTGCCAGTGGAATCAGAAGAATGCAAGATGCCATGAAACCCAGGGCCTGCAGGATTTTCCTTGCAGTCATCTGGGTGTGCTTTGCTAGGCTTTTGAAGTAATCTGGTAATTGTTCTTGTTTTTCTTCTGTGAGGAAAGCCATTTGTGAGTTTGTGTCCAGTTTGGCTCCTAGAAAAATTATTTGTTGGGATGGCAGTAGTCTTGATTTTTGAATGTTGACTGTGTATCCCAAAGCCTGTAGTAAGTGAATGACATAGTTCAAGTTTCTTATCAAGGCTTGCTTGCTGTCCGCTTGTATAAGGCAGTCGTCCAGGTAAGGGTATATTTGTATCCCCTGGAGTCTGCAGTGTGCAATTACTGATGCCAGGCATTTCGTGAATACTCTGGGCGCAGTAGATAAGCCAAAAGGCAATGCTGAGAATTGATAATGCTCTGACCCTGCAAGAAATCTGAGCTATCTTCTGCAACTGTGCCTGATTGGGACATGCAGGTATGCCTCCTTGAGGTCCAGAGTAACCAGCCAAGACCCCTTGCCCAGCATGGGAAGAAGTTGCTGTAACGTCAGCATTTTGAATTTTGGCACAATGAGGAAAGTGTTTAGAGCAGACAAGTTCAGTATAGGTCTCCATTGTTTTTCTTTTCTTGGAACAAGGAACAGTCTTGAGTAGAATCCCTGGCCTTGTTCCTGAGGAGGAACCTTTTCTATTGCTTTGATTTGTAGCAGCTTTGAAACCTGTATGAGTGCCTCTGCCCTTTGATTTTGTGGCAGGTTTGGCATGCCTTGTCTTGTTGGTAAGGTATGGAAGTGGAACCTGTAACCTTTGTCTATTATGTCCAGAATCCATTTGTCCTTTGTTAAAACGTGCCAATTTTTTGAAAATAAGGATAATTTTCCGCCTAAACGTGCTTCTCTTTGAGCCTTGGTCAGCGGTGTCAAAGTCAAGTCATTGTGATTGTCCCTGTGGAGCAGAAGAAGTTCCTGCACCACTTCTCTGATTAGACGGTTGCCATTGGCGGCCCCTGTAGGAGCCTCGGTATTGCCCTCTACCTCGAGCACGCCTGTTTTTTCCCCTTTGGAACTTGTCAGTGTCTGGAAAGGACCAATTCTTCGAAGGCCAATTCCTGCTGAACCTTGGTGGCTGAACCTGGAGGAAATCTTTGACTGTTTGTACTGATTTAGCCTTTTCCTCAATTGATTTCAACACATCCTGAGCATTAGCACCAAATAGCTTGTGTTTTTCCAGAGGTGCATCAAGGGGCTTTACTTTAACATGATCTGGCAATGCCTGTTCTTTCAACCAAGCATGTCTACGTATGACAGCCCCTGTCATAGCTGCCCTACATGAAGCTTTCAATGCATCATAACCACACTGAAGAAAATGATTGCTAACCTGCTGAGTGTTATGTACCAAATCCTGCAAGGCCTTTCTATCTAAAGGCTCAAGAGAGGCTAACTTTTTCTGCAAATCATCCATCAAGAAATCCTGATACTGAAACATATGAAAAAGACAGTTAAGTGCCCTCATGGCAAGGGTGGTTGCGGTATAAACTTTTTTGCCCCACCTCTCCAGGGACCTAGATTCCCTGTCTGCGGGCAAAGGATTTTTGGCCTTGGAAGTGGCCACTCCTTTGGGCCCCTGGGAAATAGTTTCTAGATCAACAGAATGGGCCTTAAAGAGATGTTTATGAGTTTCAGGAACCCTGTAATATCTGTCTGGCTTGACAGGAGCAGGAGGGAGCGAATCAGGAGAAGCACTGGAGTCTGAGTACACATCATCCAATACATCTAACACTGGTGGAATAGCTAAAGGCCTGTGCTGGGGTAACTTAAGGAAAGTACGAAGCCTTTTCCTGGAGTCGGAGAAATCCTGGCCTTGCCACTGAAAATGCTCTCTCATGGAGTGGAGAATTTCCCCGAAAGAAATATCCTCAGGAGGAGAGGCAGAGGGAATAGATTCATCAGCATCAGAATCCTCGTAGGCCTGGAAGGATTCTTCCTGGGAATCTGAAAGACCTGAGTCACCAGAGGCTTCATCTGAGGAAAAGGTTATCTGTCTGCTCAACCCTAGGCCTTTTGTCTGCAGGCATCTGAGAACCTCTGTCTGGATGAGCCTGAGAGCCTCTGATTAAAGAAATTAGATCTGCAGCTAAAGTCATGATCTGTTTATCAGAAGTGGGACCCTGAGAAAAAGATTTAGGAGGGTGAGACTTAGCCTGGCTGGCAGCCTTAGCACGTGTGTAGGCCTTGATGGACATAAACACCGGCGGCCTAGCTGCCCCCCGTGCAGGAGTAACTTTGTCCACCGGAATGGTGTCAGGCAAATCTTGGGCTTCGGTTTCAGGAGGAAAATCAACAACCGGCACCGGGGTAGCCTCCGGGACCGAAGTGTGCGGTAAAGCGGTGTCGTCGATCTGGAACGGTTGAATTACCGCCTCTGAAGAGACCGATGCACTCGCGGTAGGTTTTGGCGTGGTGTCGGTGGAAGTCGCGGGCCGAGAATGTCGGTCCCGGTCCTTCCGTTTTTTGGAAATATGTGTTGTCGATTGTTCCGACGGCATGATATAGGAGTAATTTTCCTCAAAAAAGTCTTCAGCAAATTCTGCCCGGCGCCTGAGTGTGCGCTTATTGAAGCAAGCACAGGCAGCACAGGCCGAGACGTCGTGGTCTGGGCCAAGGCAGGGAAGGCAGTAAGAATGGAAGTCCTTATGAGGCATTTGTTTACCAGAAGACAAACAGTTATTAACTTTTGCAGTTTTATCTGACATCGGCTGAGGCAAGAAAAGGTTCCCCAATGGGGTACTTAGCTTTTTGATGACTTCAGTAACTGAAAACACAGGAGCTGACTGACCGGCACTTGCGAACTGCTTCTGCTTCGGGCACCGCGCGGCAAGAAAGACTGGAGAAGATGGCGTCGCCTGATGCTTTTATACCCAGCCGCTCTGGCGTAGGGGAAGAGGCAACATCAGCTGACGCCAGACCCAGACTTTGGAATCCGGCCGACCGAAGGGCTGCCTGAGGCAGGACAACCCATATGTAAGGACTGCAGTTGCATTCTTGAAGGACATCTGCGGAATCCCTCTCAGACCTTTGAGATAATCAACAGTTGTTCCTCCTCAACATCAAGAGAACCCTCAGAGGACCTGTGAAAGAAAGAATCCATGCTGGCCTCCGATGGGTTGCGGCAGAGGAATCCTATATAGACACTGCATGGCCTATAGAGCTATCACCCACTTCTAGAGAAATGCCCAGTGAAGGCTGGACAGCCAAAGAATCCGACTGAGATTTCTTAGTCTTCTTATTACTGAATGGTACCTCGAAGTTAGAAGATTCCACCATGCTACCTAGTTTAACAGTTTAAGCCTCTGGTTCTCAAGACAGATGGCCAGGGAAAACATACGGCCTCTAAGAGTCTTAGGCACAAATGCTTTAAAAATGCTACAGGACGTTTGATCATGGGAAGAACCCAGACAAAGATACTGCTTGTGACAATGCTTATGTGGAATCTGCCTCCACACTGACATTTTTGCTTCTTGGATGACATGAGCTCTAGGTAACCAAAACAGAACAAGATCAAAAGAAAAAGAAGAAAACAAGACCCCAATAGGGCACTTATCTGATGACTATATGCACAGAAAATGGCATTCAGACCAATGAGCGATGATGGCGTTTGGATTGTCGGCAAAGTTGTTCTGGGTAACTGCATTTATATATCACCTTTATTCCCTACGTCCTGAATAGGGAGCATACATGTGACATATGGCACATACAAGATGTAAACGCTTTGGTATACTGGCAGGACATTGGGCGGATCCATGGCAGGAGATCCCTAAGGTGAAGAATACTGCAGGAGTTAAAGGGAAAGACATTTTCAAAATACCAAAATGTGTGTGTATGTGTGTGTGAGAGGAGAGAGACAGAGAGATACACGCATGGATACACACACACACACACACACACACACACACACACAGAGAGAGAGAGAAGGCCAACACTTCCCATTTACATGCACATATAGTCAATGCTGTATACAAAGGAGGAAACAAGAAAATGGCAGTTAATTACAGTCATTGCAGAGTACACCAGCCTAGTGATCAGAGGAGGAAAGTAGGACATCAAACAGTATTAGAAGATGAAAGCACTGCGAAGATGACAGTAAAAATTACATTCCTGTATCTTAATATTTCTGTTAATGCACGGCAAGGGATTTTAGAAAGGTACAGTAAAGGTACAGTAAGTTAGGTTGCTCTACTAGCTCACACTATGCTGAACTAGAACATCAGGTCTAAATAATGGGATCAGAAGAGGTTCCCAGTTATCAGTGCAGCCAATTTTGGACCTTACCCATATTTTCCATGGAACTCCTTTATTACTTGGTATACCTCAGCACCTCTCAATGTCAAGCTGTGAGAATACCCCATCTACAACACAAACTCAGTGGCAGTATTACTAAGATACAATGGAATACAGAGTGTTCTAATTTGTGACCTCTTCTTTTATGTTTGCATTAGGCTTTGAGGTTCTTTCTCCATTTAGGATTCCCTAATAACCACTGTGTTTAGAGTAATTAGTGTAGCTGTCTTTCCCTTCATTGATTAAAGGGCATTATGTACCTGGGTGGGAAGGTATCGTCGTGTAAGAACTTACCATAACAGTAGATGTCTTTCTGATCACTGTTGGAGTATTCCAAACAAATGGGTTGTCACCGCTGATGTCTGGCCAGGGTACCAAAGCTTAACCTTCCCTAAGATGCATGTTTGACATATGACCTCAGCTTGCAAGCTTAAGGGTATAAAGGCGGATGTTCAAGCATAGATCTTGAGACCATCTCAAAGCCAGCAGTCTGAAGACCCCTGAGAGAATGAGTGGTCAGCTAGGAGGGGCCAAGCAGGAAGTGGGAAGAGGTCTCTTCAGTCCTGGGGTCCTGCCTACAGGGTAGAAGGAGAGAGAGAGAGAGAGAGAGAGAGAGAGAGACAGAAAATAGAATGGCATCCAACACAGAGGGGAAAGAGGGTGGGGGAAGGAATACAGCAACAGTGATCAGGTAGGGACCTACTGTTATGGTACGTTCTTACATAACAGCACTGTGTCTTGACTGAGATTACTGTTGCTGTACTACAAACAAATGAGTGACTCCCAGAGCTGAAGGAAACCTAAGGAAGGTTGGCTATCTAACAGAGGAACTGTCCAAGAGGCCAGAGAGGACTGACCTATGGCAGCTCTGGATCTTGAAAAGGCATCAATTCTGTAATGTTTAGTGAAGATGTGCACAGATGACCAGACAGTAACTTCCAGTATAACTCTGGAATCAACCTCCGTGTAGAAGGCCCCTGAGAATGCCACTGTCCTGGTAGAGTGTAAGCTTGAGGGCATGAGGGCAAAGATTTGCCATGGAGAGAATAACACAAGGAAATGGGCTGACAAATCCAGATTGTAATCGTTTGTTTAGGTACTGGTAGACCAGTTTAGAGTCCATGAATGAGACAAACAGTTGGTCTGAGTTGCAAATAGATTTGGTCTTGTCCAAACAAAACCTCCATGAATGAGAAACAGTTGATCTGACTTGCGAATAGATTTGGTCTGCTGTTTGTGAATATCTAGGGACTCTATGAGCATCACCCACACCCTGTTCTGTGGGTTGGGAAAGAAACAGTGGAGGCTGATGGCCTGGTTGACAGGCAGTTCAATTACTTTTGGCATGAAGGAGGGATTAGCCTTCGGGGTCACCCTGTCCTTATGAAAAGCAAGAAAGAGGGCAACGGCAATGAATGCCTGCCACTCAGAGACTTTCCTAGCAAAAGTTATAGACAGAAGCAGATTAGTTTTTCAGGTGCAGAATTTGAGATTTGTTGAGGAGGGTGGTTGAAAGACATGTACAGTTAGTTTTTAAAGTATGAAATTGAGGTCCCAAGGAGGGGGCACAGGCTTCTTTGGTGGTCTAAGATGCAGAACCCCTTTAAGGAATTGCTTGACCTCAGGTCTGGACATAACAGTTGGAATGAGAGGGCAGACAGGCAGAAATGGCTGATAGGTAGGATCTGATGCACAAGTAAGCCAGACCTGCAAATAGCTGATGGGTAGGCTTTGAAGGAGGTGTAAGCCAGACCTGTATATTTGAGCTCACACAAATTTTTACAGATAGAAGGTACCTCTGATTGTGTGGGATTCTGGTTATTTATGTGGCACCAGAAAGAAAATCTCTTGCATTTCCCTATGTAGTATTTGAGTGGTGGATCTCCTTGCTTCCTGACGTCACTAGTAAGTTTTTTTTTTGGAGCATTAATAGAATCCTTGGAATTAGAAGTAGTGGGGAAAGGCATAAAGAAATTTCCTTGTCCACTGAAAACAGAAAGCATCTGTCCTCCAGGCAGAGAGGCAAAGAGGTCCTAGTACAAAAAAAGGGGAATTGTTTGCTACTGTCTGAGGCACATAAATATATTTGAGGTGTTCCCCAAAATTGAAGGATGTCCAGGAAGACTAGTCTGTTCAGGGTCCATTCATGACAGTCGTCAAAGGACCTGCTTAATGAGTCTGGCAGATCACTGTCCTGTGATGGGCTGTATATGGTGAGTAGTGACATGTTTTTCTGGGTGGCTAGGTCTCCCTGGTCTTTCGTCCTAGTCTGCACAGTTGGTATGATTTGGTGCCTTCTTGATTGTTTATGTACCACATGACAGTAGTGTTGTATATGAATACTCAGAGATGGCCCAGTTTCCAGACATACAAGACAAAAAGCTTGGATGAGGGCCTTCATGTCTTTTCCTTTTTCAGTTTGGACTGTTAGCTGCCCTGGACTCCCTGGGTGCCTGTCCAGGCATCTCTGTACATCTCCTGAGCTGGTGTCAGTGGGCTGAAGGGAAGACTTGGGTCGAGTTTCACCTGGTCTACCCACCATGAGAACTCCTTCCCAAGACTAGGTATGAGGGGAATCACTGTGTCTAGAGGGGGGAGTGTTAGAATCAAACTGTTTTCAGGTACCAATGAATTTTCCTCCTATGCAACCTGGACAGAAGGACCAGTGGGATGGTTGCTGCCATGAATTCCATAGCTCTTAGGAGTTCCCTGGCACAGCATCGGTCAAAGGAGGGAAAGTTGTGAAAGTAAGCTGCAAAATTTTGCACCTTTGAGGCAAGTAGGCCTGCATCCTTCTGGTGCCGAATCTGCAGCCCAAAAATACTAGGCCCTGAGTAGGGTGAAGGGAGGATGTTTTACACATGATAGTGAATCGCTACTGCAAGAACAAGCTGAGGATGAACTGGAGAATGTTGCAGCAAAATCTAATGCAAGGCAGCCTGGATTAGCAGATCATCTAAACAGGGGAAAATCTGAATTCCCTGAGTTTGGCAGAAGGCTAGCACCAGTGCTAGAAACTATGTGAATACTTGGGGCAGTGGAAAATCCAATAAGCAAAGCAGCAAACAAAGTGAAACTATCCAGGGATCTGAGAAATCTCCTGCAGAAGGAGCAAATGGGGATATGAAGATAGGCATCCTTTAGATCTTAAGAGACTGGGTATGCCTGTGGAAGTATGAAAGGCAGCAGTTTGTGTAGAGAAACCATTTTGAAGGTTGGCACTTAAGTGTTCTGCAGAGAGAGAGAGAGAGATCCAGTATGGGTCTCCACTGACTTTCTTTCATTGGAACTAGGAAGTCTTGCCATAGAAACACCTTCCTACGAATTCTGAGGGCACTGGTTCTCTAGTGTCTTGGCCTGTAATTCTTGCAGTATGGGAGGTAAAAGTTGGAGATGGTTGTGGAAAGGGGGCTATATGTTCTGTTAAGGAAGTTCTTTCCAAAATATGGCAAAACCTTTTTTTATGATAGAAAGTACCCAGTGGTCTGCGGTGATCTTTTCTCAGCTTGAGATCGACTGAGTTAGTCTTTTGGAGAGGGGCAGGACATGATCAAGGTGTGTGTGTGTGTGTGTGTGTGTGTGGGGGTTGAAGATAGAGAGATTTATCCCCAAAGGGAGGACTCCCAGATATAGGATCTCTCTGTGGTTTCTCCGGAAATATCTTTCTGGATGCCTTCTTGTGCTTTTGAATAGGTCTGGAGTCCCTTCTAACAAAAGAGGTGGGCTTGGCTAGCTAATTTCCCTGGTGTCTAGGTACAAAGGTTAGCAAACCTGGTCTGCAGTCTTGCACAGTTTTGCCTTACTGTTGTAGAGCTTCAAATAAGTTGGATGCCTGTGGACAAAATAAAAGGTTCTTGTCTAAATTAGACTCAATAAGTCTGGCTTTGAAATCCTCTGGCATGGGTTGATTTTGCAACCATGCATACCTACAAATGACAAAGCCAGTAGCAGCTGCTCTGTGAAAGGCCGCCACAGCATCATAACTTCATTTTATTTATTTTATTTTATATTTGTTTACCAGGAATGCCTGACAGGGCCAGGAGCCCGTTTTCAGTGGAGGCCTGGACAGAAAAGCTCCATTATGTTTAAACAGTTTACAGTGAAAAGTATTAGCTAACATGATGTAAAATATATGAAGTTTCAATTAGAAAGGTTAAACCAGATATATACAGAAATACATCGGAGACAAAGACAGTACAACATGTCTAAAGGAGGGGAGATGAAGAAATACAAGAGTACTGTTCAATATGCAATAACACATAGTGGATATAAAGTGTACACACTCCTGTTAAAAATGCCAGATTTTTTGTGATATAAAAAAATGAGACCACACTGAATCATTTCAAAACTTTTCCCACCTTTAATGTGACCTATAACCTGCACAATTTAATTGAAAAAACAAACAAATCCGTTAAGGGAAAAATATAAAAAATAAAAAAAGTACAATAAGCTGGTTGCATAAGTGTGCACATCCTTAAACTAATACTTTGTTGAAGCACCTTTTGATTTAATTATAGCATTCAGTCTTCTTGGGTACACATCTGCCATCAATTAAAGAGACTATGATTAACCCCAAATAAAGTTCAGCTGTCCTAGTAGGATTTTCCTGACATTTACTCAGTAGTTGCCTGCTACAGCAAAGGCCATGGTTCACAGAGAGCTTACAAAGCATCAAAGGGATCTCATTGTTGAAAGGTATCAGTCAGGAGAAGGGTACAAAAACATTTCCACAGCATTGGATACACCATGGAACACAGTGAAGACAGTCATCAAAAAGGAAAATATGGGACAAAGTGACGTTGCAAAGAACTAGACGTCCCTCCAAAATTGATGAAAAGACAAGATGAAAACTGGTCAGGGAGGCTGCCAAGAGACCTACAGCAACAATGAAGGAGCTGCAGGAATTTCTACCAACTACTGTTTGTGTACTACTTGTGACAACAATCTCCCATATTTTCCATATGTCTGGACTATGGGGTAGGGTTGCAAGACTTTTACACAGAAAAATATCTATGCCCGGCTAAAATTTGCAAAACAATACATCAAGTTTCCCAAAAGCATGTGGGAAAATGTGTTATGGTCTGATGAGACCAAGGTTGAACTTTTCGGCCACAATTCCAAAAGGTACGTTTGGTGCAAAAACAAACACTTTGCATCACCAAAAGCACACCAACCACACTGTGAAACATGGTGGTGGCAGAATCATGCTTTGGGGTTGCTTTTCTTCAGCTGGAACTGGGGCTTTAGTCAAGGTGGAGGGAATTATGAACAGTTCCAAATACCAAACACTTTTGGCCCAGAACCTTCAGGTGTCTGCTAGAAAGCTGAAGATGAAGAGGAATTTCACATTTTAACATGACAATGACCCCAAGTATACATCAAAATCAACAAAAGAATGGCTTCACCAGAAGAAAATTAAAGTTTTGGAATGGCCCAGCCAGAGCCCAGACCTAAATCCAATAGAAAATATGTGGGCTGACCTGAAGAGGGCTGTGCACAAGAGATGCCCTCACAATCTGACAGATTTGGAGCGCTTTTGCAAGAAAGAGTGGGTAAATATTGCCAAGTCAAGATGTGCTATGCTGATAGATGCCTACCCAAGAAGACTGAATGTTGCAATTAAATCAAAAGGTGCTTCAACAAAGTATTAGTTTAAGGGTGTGCACACTTACGCAACCAGCTTATTGTACGTTTTTTATTTTTTATATTTTATCCTCTAACAGATTTGTATGTTTTTCAACTGAATTGTACAGGTTACAGGTTTTTTTATATCACAAAAACCTGGCATTTTAACAGGGGTGAGTACACTTTTTATATCCACTGTATATATAACAATCTACAGTATATAAAGAAAAAATCATTGTATTTACACCATGGCAGACAACAGTAATGATTCTAAGAGACTAATCACAATTTTATACTGTGTCTGGCTACCCAAGTAGTCTGATTAAGCAAGGACAACATTTGCTGTTTGGAGTATGATCCCTGTGAGTCCACCACTACCTTTTTAAGGGATCGAGTATGGACAACAGGTACTTTATCTGGGTCTGATAAATAATAGTCCTGAATGGCAGAGTAGAAGAGGTATAAACCTTCTTTCCCCACCTATTCATGGCCCTATTGATTTTAAAGTGAGGGCACTGGCGTTGGGAAGAAGTTTGAAGGTTTGTCAGAAGTGTATAACTGTTGAAAAATCTGCTGCAGGGTTCTTAAACAGGAACTCTGTAAAACCTGTCCAGCTTTTTGGGGGATGGGGCTGAGAGTCAGGGGTAGCTGAGGTAGACTGGAAAACATCCAACAGGGCCTGAAGGACTGGAGAGACAGGTGAAGGGGCAACAGCATCCATTTCCAAGAGGATGTAATATCTTTGCTGTTTTGCTTGTTTTTTCTTTGTTGTGGCACCTGCCTGAACCAAGTGAGGCAGTTCAGATTCTTGACATACTTCAATTAACTTTCTGGAAATGTCTTCCCTGACTAGAGTCTGTGGGATGCTTTCTGGTCCCTCTGAAATGATGATTTGCAGTCCTCCCACCCCCTTCTCAGTAGAAGTAGTTTCCATAGTCATAAGACCTCCAATGCTATACTGATTTCCAGCGGGGCCATGGTATAGGACATCTGAGGTGGAGCTGGATGTACAAGGGATTATGAAGCCAGTGCATTGAAATCTGAATGGGTAGACTGAGTATCTGGGCCAAGGCCCTTTGAACTTTTTTTGTGAGGTGGAGGTACATCAGGGGAAGCAGGATCTGCCATCTTACAGTGGGCCAAATGCTTCAGACGTCGGGTCTCCAAGAACATGCTGAGCAAAGACAGATGGGATCACAAAGTCTTATGCACAAATGACTGTCAAACAGAGCAGGCTTTGTTGTCATGTTCTGCGCCTAGGCAGAAGAGACACTAGGTATGGACATCTTTGTACAAGATTTGCCTACTAAACTCACACTTACCCTACTAAATGAAATGTAACACAAACATGACAAAATACTTTAGCTAAGTAAAGGAAAGTTCCCTAATGGGTCCCTTATCTGTTTTTATGATGCTATCATACCAACGACTAAATGAGGATCAGGCTGATGGATATGCGATCTGCATTTGAACTGGAGACAAAACAGTCTAAGGATCTATGGTAGTATGTCTGCTTTCATATATATATATATATATATATATATATATATATATATATATATATATATGCTTGTTTGCTGAAGGCACACATTGGACATGCAACTCAAGGAAGGTTAGGTTTTGGTACTTTGGCCGGATGCCAGTGGTCACAACACATTTGTTTGCAATATTACAACATTGATCTCAGTCAGGACATCATATGGGACAGTACAACTAAGAGACGGTGTGTGTAGCATGTGATTTTCAGAGGCCATTTGCATTTCAACTTATTATATGACCATAAAAACATATACCAGATCTACTTCATAAGCAAGTGTGCTGTCTTTATAGTACAGTACAGTGCCCAATACAATCTGAGGCTGTGTCTTACAATGCTCATTACTCTCAGCTGTAAATGTCCTGCTATTCACAGCACTACAGTGGAGGTCTGTATGGAGCTTTCTGAACTGAATTAGTTGAATGCAGAATGCACAACACGGTACAGCTCCTTCTCACCCCAAATTACCTAGTCATTCAGCTTTACTCAGCCCACTCTGTGTGCCCCAGTAGGGATTTACTGCACTGTCAACCTTATCACTAACAATATGCTTACTATAAACTTTTACAGCATCTATTTTTAAATATTTCTCATCTTAAAGATGCTGCCTCAGCATTCTTACACTAATCATTTATCCCTTCAGTAAGGTCTTTTTGTATACCTTTTAAGTAAAAAAAAAAAAAAAAAAAAAAATGATCTTAGTGTTTTCTATCTTTTTGCTGTCTGCATGAGTAAAGACTAGCTTTCTGTTAATTAATTCATCAAGTGGGTGCAGCAATCTCTAACTTCTGCTTCCTAAAAAAATACATAAATAAAAAAATCTGTGCACAAAAAATTTAAAATCAGACTGTGCTGGAGAAAAAAAAACAGAATATTACTCTTCATTTTACTGCCAAAAAAATCTGCAGGCAGCACAGTTCATGCTCACCAATAAAACCATAAAATAGAATTATTCCGATAGAAGAATGAGCTATTATTCTTTTTGTGCTACTTGCTATTACTTAAGAAGTCCATGGATTCCTTACAGCTCTCCGTCTAGAAAATGGTGTAATAAAGTCTGTATCTGGCTTGTCAGATCTGTGGTATGATATCCTCTGACGTCAATCTCTGCCCAGCCTTAATGTTATTTACAAGATGAAGCATGCAAAACTAGTGGTTCAGCATAACAACATGCAAGAGCGTAACAACACATAAAACTGAAAAGTACAGACAGACAAAGTCTCAACTTGTAAGGATGTACAGCAGCTTTCACTGCCAGTCAGAATACGGAACTATGCAATTCACATCCGCTATAAATAACCCAATACGTCTGAATTCATACAACAAAGAAAGTAAAGCGGCATCATTGTTCAGTCTGTCGTTCTGTTCATAGTGAAATATAAGAAAGTATTAGATCCAGTAGCTTTAAGTTCTAAGATTTTAAGGCTCTCACAATCCTTTCATTAAGCTGCCTGACAAGTTCTACCTGTGATGCTAGAAGATGGACTGCATTAGAAAAGAGGAAAACTTAAGCAGAGTATTTAATGGAATGCTAAAACAGTTTATGCAAACTAAAGTCACAAATTCTGAGACTATGATTAGTTGCTTTAGATTTCACAGCAACTGCTGTATATCTTCTCTCAATTCCCACAGTGACAATGAAGTTGTTAAGAATGCAAAATTTAAATGACAAGGAGACTGCTCTTCCTTTTTTTCCTATATCTTCTGTTGTCCGACAGCCTACCAACCGATCAGGCATCCCCTCAGCTGACTGATCAGCCCATTTCTGCTATGCCACAGCCATTCTACATATGATGGGGGGTGAGAAACAGTCCAAAGAGTTAATGCCATCCCTGCAGGTCTTGAAGATTATGGTCCCTTACAAATGTTTCTGCTGGTCTGTTTGCACCACCAAAGTGGCATGTGCAATGCCAGCCAATTAGCATGCGTACACAGACACACACACACACACACACACACCAAATCTGCCTTCAGAGTGTTGTGCTTGGCACACCAAGTGCACATCCTGGTCTATGTGCTGTCTTCTGTTCCACCCAGCCACCACCAGGTATCAGTAATGCAGCAGAATTCAACTACATCCAACCTCCCTTATAGGTTCATAGGTTCATACTAGGCTATCTGCCCTAGGGCATTTATAAGCCTAGCCAGAATGTGTTTGGCTTTCGCCACCCATTTTAAATTTATTTTGCTATGCCCTTTTTCGAGGTTAGTATACTGTGCCTCTGTCTAACAGTGACACAGAAGTGATACCCGGGGTAAACCTACGATCTCTCATCCACTCATCAAGATTCCTCTTGAAGAGAGTCAATAAGGGACTCTGCCTAACCTGGACTGGGATTTTATTCCAGAGTGAAGGGAGCCTCTGGGTTATGAATCTGTCCCTCCAGCATGTCCTATTTATTTCAGTGCTGAGGTTCAAGTCTCTCGAGCGCGTAGCTCGATGGGATTTGGATTTTCTGAGGTGCAGCATGTCCATTAATTCAGGGTTGGACATGGCTTTATACGTCAGGCACAGATCGCCTCTGAACAGGCGGTATGCCACTGAGTAGAGCTGGAGTTTCTTTAACCGGGCAGCATATGGCATCTGTTTGAGCCCTTTGATCCTCTTGGTGAGGTACTTTTGGGGTCTTTCCAGTTGCTGCAGGTGTCTGGTAAGGTACATCCCAAATGGGGCATTGTACTCAATTATGGGCCTGATGAGGGATGAGTAAAGAGGCACAATGACCTCCCCTTGATCTAGATGTGAATCCCTTCATGATTAGGTGGGCTATATAAAATGTTTTTCTAACCACTTTGGCCACGTGGTTGTCAAATGAGAGATTGCTATCAACTTGGGTCCCCAGGTCCCTAATTACTTCTTCTGTACTTAATGGATTACCACCTATGTGGTAATTTGTGGGCACTTTGTTTTTGCCAAAGGGGATGACTATACACTTTATGGCATTTAGCTTGAGGCCATGGCTCTGGCACCAGTTGTCTGTTTCTATGAGGCCCTTTTGGAGGATGCTTGTGTCTGCGGGAGAGTCGATTATGGCGCCCAGTTTGCAGTCATCTGCGAACTTGGTCAGCCACAGTCCTTTCGTGTTGGCCTGTACCTCCGAGAAATATATACCGAACAAGAGAGGTCCCAGGACTGAGCCTTGTGGGACACCACTTGCAACTGGTTTGGAGTCTGACATGGCTCCAGCAATTCTAACCATGTGGGTTCTGTCCTTGGGCCAGTTTGCAATCCATCTAGTGACATAGGGGTTTATATTTAAGCTGGTGAGCTTATCTATAATGCCCGAGTGGGGTATTGTATCAAAGGCTTTTGCGAGGTCCAGGTAGGCTGTGTGGACCACCTTCCCCTCGTTAATGGCCTTGGTGACTGTTTCAAAGAAATCAACCAGGTTTAAGAGGCAGGATCTGCCCTTAAAGCCAAACTGGGTAGGATCCAGTGTTTGTAGGTCCCCAATATCTTTATTTATGAGGTCCATGATGATCCTTTCCATAGCTTTGCAGACCAAGCTAGTCAGGCTTATGGGGCGATAGTTTCCAGGATCCGTTGAGGCACCACCTTTATGGAGAGGGACCACTGTTGCTGTACGCCATTCTTTGGGCACATATCCTGTAGTAAGGCTGAGATTGAACAGTAGTTTTATGTTTGGGTTTAGCTCTTCTTGGAGTTCATGTAGGACGAGCCGGGACACCATCTGGTCCCACTGATGCTGTGTTTTTGCTTTGAGGAGGGCGGCTCTGACCTGTGGATCTGAGATGTCAGGGGGGCAGCACTCTGCTGGGATAGATATTTGCCCTTTTGTTGGGGGGGGGGAGAGAAGTTTGCGCTGAACCTGTCAGCTAGGATGTTGGCAATGTCTGTGGGTTCGGTGTATTTTTTGTCAGTTTGGACTAATTCTGAGCATATCTGGGAATTACCACCCAGGTTCCTAACATAACTAAAGAAAGCCTTGTGATTATCCTTAGTGTCCTGTGCAATTTTTCTCTCAAAGCTGGCCTTAAACAATTTTATGTGTGCCCATAGTTTTTTGCTAATACTGATCTGTGATGCATTCCCTTTTTGGGATTTTGCTCTGGGGTCCACCAGACAGGACGTCTGCCTTTGGATGATTGGGTCTTGGTTTTATTTGGGATCGCATGATCCATGCATTCCTGAAGGTGTTCATAGAATGCGTTTATAAAGGATTCTGTGGTCTGGGCCGTATTTTCCACAGGTCCGGGGGCTTTGAAGGATTCCACCTCAGTTTTGAGGAGTGTGAAATTTGCTTTAGAGAAGTTTTTCACTGTGGTTTTCTGGGCAGGGGGTGGGGTCGGGATGTGAATATCCAGTGAGATTAGTTTATGGTCTGATCTTACCAGCGAGGGATACACTTCTGGTCTGGAGCATATAGTCCCCATGTTGGTGATGATCAGGTCCAGTATGTTTTCCCCTCTTGTGGGAGTGGTAACAAGTTGTTCCATAGCATTTGAGTTTATAAATTCTAGGAACCTTTGGGCTAGGGTGTTGGAGCTAGAGTAATGCTCCCAGTCTATGTTTGGGTAGTTGAAGTCGCCCAATATAATGGTGTTTGGAGAGACCTCCATATTTTCCAGTGTTCTCAGGAAGGCCGAGTGGGGTTCCTGGGTTTGTGAGGGTGGTCTGTAGCAGGCTATAAACTGGAAGGCAGTTTTACCCACTGTTAGTTGCACATGGATAGTCTCTGATGCTTCGTGCTTTGCCACCAACCTGGAGGTGTGGGTATCTTTGATGAATATCGATACTCCCCCTCCTTTTGTGGTTCGGTCCAAGTTTTGGGGCCGAAAAGCATGGTATGAGGTATAACCTGGTAGTGCTGGGATGCTCTCGGGAGCCCTGAACCAGGTTTCTGTTACTGCACAGATATCAATGTTCTCCATGCTAAGGAGAGTTTTGAGTGCGTGCATCTTGAGGTTGAGTAGCATTACTCTTAGTTTCTTATCCCTTGTGATACCTATGGAGGTGGGTTTGTCTTTTGAGCCTTGCCTAAAAAAGGCACTATGGGAGTAGCAAGAGCCTTTGCCAATATCCGAAAGCCCAGGGGTGACAGGTGCAAGCCGTCCCTAGCGAAGCATCGTGGCTTGTCGAGCATATCATCCCAAGCTGACAGGCATTGGATCCCCTTTGAATGACACCAGTACTTAAGCCAATTGTTGAAATTGATCATCTTGTCTTCATATTGTGGCATCATTCTTGGTGAGGGTAAGATGCTACTCAAGGTCAGGGTCATACCGGCCTGGGCTACATGCTCAGAGAGCTCCTTTATGTCTCTTTTCATGCAGTCCAGGGAGGTACGTCTCAGGTCATTCACACCAGCATGGACAATGACTGAGTCATATTTGTACTTGCCTTGGAGTGACCTGAGTGCTTGTGTTATGTGGCGGATCCTAGCGCCCGAAAGGCTGCTCACCATGACCCTTTCCTTGTTCAGCCTGGTGAGCGGGACGTCAGTGTGCCTGACGATAGAGTCACCTATCACAAGTGTATCAGGTGTGTTGTTTAGTCTTAAGGGCTGTGACTGTTCGGCACACTGGCTTTGTGAGATATGTGTTGCACATGTTTTGTTTTGGGGTAGCGGCCGCTTGGGTGTCTGCTTTGGAGGTCTCTGCTGCTTCGGCAGATCTTTATTTAGAGCCTCCGAGTATGTTTTTGTGTGATTATGTGTTTGGTTTGCTGTTGTGGTAGGTCTATGTGAGACTGGAATTGTAGTGAGTGTGGTTTCCTTCTCCTCCTGACTGGTTATGCCAGTACTAAGTTGAGAGAGCTTAGCCTCCAGTTTGGCTATATGGTTGCATCTCTCACATGTGTTGGAATTTGTTGGGAGGAGGAGAGGGTTGTCTGTGTACATGAGGCAGTTGTAACATTGCCTCAAGATTCCCAGATTCACCAGCTGGACCGAGAGGAGATTGACAACTGACCTTTGGACATGCTAGAATAATATTGGGAATTCCTTAATAATTGAAAACCAGGGCCAGTGGGGAGTGAGGGTGTAGTGCTTTTAATTTTTAGTGCTGACTTATATAATTGCTTTAGTGAGCAAGTGCCAGGTAACTTAAGTGCAATGTGTTACAGGTAACTTAAATGCAAAAATGACAAACAGTAACTTTCTTTCAAGTGAAACAAGGAAATAAGTACAGTAAGCAATGCAGATATCACTAGTGATCCACAGAAGCGCTGAGAAGCCGCGTATTAGGTGGAATTAGTGTTCCAGGGAAATAACAAGCAAACAAACAACAAGCATATAAACAAAGCTAGATTCAGCAGGCCTGGATCTAGTCTACGCTACAGCAAACAAGGTGTACCAATTTCAGTAAGATACAGTTCAAATATTCAGGCACTATAAACCTTTAACCAGAAATTCCCAGCTCAGAAGGGCAGAGTCCAGCCTCTTCTCCCACAAGAGTGCAGACCACAAACCTTCTTAATGTAAAATAACTGGCCTGAAGCCCAAGTGCTTAAACCAGAACTAATACACTTTAAGAATAACAGACACTGGGCTCTCAATCAGCATTTCCCAACTTAGAAGGATGAAAGCTACCTGTCCTGCCACCACAGTGCATGCCACAAACCTTCCTAATGTAAAACAACTGGTCTGAAGCCCAAGTGCTTAATCCAAAAGACTTAGAATGATAGCTACACTTTAATCAAGTTACTACCAAGCAGTAATAAATACAATTGAATACTTTAGAGAATGCCTGGATTAGTGCTCAAGTTAAACAAACAAAGCTAGATCCAGCAGGCCCGAATCCAGTCTATGCCACAGCAAACAAGGCGCACCAACTTCAGTAAGAAGCAGTTCAGATAAGCATGCACTATAAGCCTTTAACCAGAAATTCCCAGCTCAGAAGGGCAGAGTCCAGCCTCTCCTCCCACAAGAGTGCAGACCACGAACCCTCTTAATGTAAAATAACTGGCCTGAAAGCCCAAGTGCTTAAACCAGAATTAATAAACTTTTAGAATAACAGACACTGAGCCCTCAATCAGCAGTTCCCAACCTAGAAGGATGTAAGCTACCTGTTCTGCCACTACAGTGCAGATCACAAACCCTGTCAGTGAAAAACAACTGCTCCGAAGCCCAAGTGTTTAAACCAAAAGGCTTAGAATGAGTTACACCAAGCAGTAATAAATACAATCGAGTACTTTTAAGATGATGCAAAAGTAAAAAAAAGTAGGTAGAAACACAAGTACGGTAAAAGCAGATGAAATTTTTTTTTTTTTCTGAACAAGAGCTGAGATCAAAGAAACAGATTTGAGTGCTGAAACTAGAAAACTGGCTAGTTATAAGAAAAAAAAACTAAGCTAGAAGGCTTCCCTCCAACACAGAAGGGCTTGGGGGCTCAGAAGCCTACAAATAGTCCATACCACTTAACAGGAAAGGCAGGAAACAAGCTTAAATTTTTTTTTTTTTTTTTTTTTTTTTTTTTTTTAGGATGGGTGAGCCAGCACCAGTCTCTGAATCTCAGACTCCGACTCTCATACTCCCTTGCTGGCTTCTTCAGTGCCTAAATCACTATCTCATCTTGGGGTACTTGGGCAGATCCCTTTGCACAATGGAGCCATCAAGAAAATGTTACTACCTCGACATTAAAATCCCTTAGGTAATCTTCAAGTAGCAGGGATACTGCCAGACCAAAATAACAGAAATAAATTAAGCACAAGAGATGCCATGCATAAAGCTGAACTAAGTGTCAGCATAACTTAGGTACCATCTCAAAGGGAAACATCTAAAAAACAAACAAGCAAGCTAGCTACAATTGTACAGAAGCCAAACAAATGATACAAAAGAATGGCAAAATCTGCATCAGTGAGGAATATCACAGTGTTAGAGAAGTCTAGTGGCAGGCTAATGGTTGGGGATGTTTTAACTTCTGTTTACCTAGCATATAAAGTGATACAGAGCACAATTTGAACGTTTCTCTCATCCCTGCGTTACAGATGTTCTGACAGGACATGGAACAGATTGATGAGCACTTTTTGAATACTCATCATCAAGAAAGTAAGACCATGTCATGTGTACATGTAAGCAGAATAAGATATTAAAAATGTTAGCCGCTCTACAGCAGCAGCTATCTTGACATAGGCAAAGATGAGTGTAATTTCCACTGACATTAACATATTTAGGCATGGTTATCCATGGCAAAGCCTTGGACCTAAAACAACAGAACCGCATTCATTCCAGGTCTGAAAAATAAAAAAGCACAGTGAAAAAATAAACAGTTCAAAACTAGCTCAGCAGTAAAATATGAAAATAAAGCAAGAAAATGAAGAGCTTACAATTTTACATGGCATTTTTAATGGAATATATCATTACATTTTAGGCACGCCAACAGGATGATAATGTGCTTAATGTAAATAAACAGGGGAAATCTGTCTTTAACAATATTTGTACCTACAGGCAAAGGGGGCAGCCACCTCACACACAAGATGTTAGGGAGCACAGTCCTCAGTACCAGCATTCAGTTTCTGAATGTTGATACTACATTTGCAGAAGGACTTCAGTGCTACATGTGTTGTTTAGTACAGTACTAGTATTCAGAAATTAATGCAAGTAATGCATTTTCTGCCAAGGCTGAAGCCTCAATGTTATATTAAGCTGTAGCAAACCACTTGCTACATTTGTGGCAAGAAGTTTGCTACAGTTTAAAGAAGAGAAATTACTTTTTTATAATTCAAGTGGAAGCAAACCTTTTTGTTCCCTAACTTAGAGTTGAGGTGCACAGATCAAGGAGAACAGACTGGTTTGCTCCTTAGCATTAGATGAGAAGTGCCAGACAGGTGAACAGGCTTTTTTTTGTTTGTTTGCCGTTTTTTTTCACTCCTCAGCTTAGAGTTGGGGGATGCCAGCTTGGGGAACAGCACCAGGCTGGATGAGCAAGCCATGGGTCTACCTATAAGCATTTTGTAGAAAATACTACATATACACAATTTACATCACTCAAATTGACAGTCAGTCCTGCTGCCTCATAGTGTTTTTGGTTGCCTGGTTTGACAATAGACTGGGCTGCTATTTGTGCAAAGTCTACATGTCTTCTCTGATTCTATACAATTTTTTTACATGGTTTTGCTGTGCCCCTCCACATCCCAAAGACATAATATGCATGTGTGTGTATATGCATGCTCTTAGATGGACCAGCATCCTAACTTAAGAATGTATCTCTGTTCTTTGCCCAATGTTTGTCAAGATAAGCTCTAGTTCCCTCATAACAGAACAGGAAAAAATGGCATTGGTGAATGAACAGTCAGAATGATCTACATGCAATTGTGTTAGGTGAAGAAAAAACACATGTATCATGGAAAAGACAGCCATGCAAAGAAGTGTAGAAAAGGAACTACAGGGTTACAGTTATCCCTAGAATGAATCATGTAAAACTATGCAGAAGGTCAGTGAAACATTTTCAACTGAATGTCAGCTTATGTGGCTATAGAAATAAGCCCAAACAGCACAGCTGCTGCTGCTCTTCTCCCACTGTGCAGGTCACTAGTTGAATGCATCTGGAGTACTGAGGATAGTACAGCAGTTGAGTAGTCTGTTACAACTGCTTCAACAATTACTGAGCAAGTGGACAAATTCCTAGCATTATACAAAAAAAAAAAAAATAATTAAATGTTTATTACCATAAACTGTTGCAGCAATACACTGTTAAATAATTAAAATCTAGAGGGCTCAATATTGACAGTGTCTAACTTTCTATCAGAACACGAGGATTGGACAGAACTGTGAAAAATGGCAACTTTCAATAGTCCAAAGGAATGATGAAAAGGGCAAAGGACTTGCAATCTATATCGCTGCTATGACATAATGTACAAGGGCCAGTTGACCTTAAGCTCACATGGTTAATGTGCACTGCTAACTCAAGTAACAGCTAGTGCCTGCTACACCTAAACAAGCTTTACACTGACCAGCTGCAGAGCACAATCACTGGATCTTCTAGGATCTTACCCACCTTCTTCCTAGCCCAATGTCCACCAGTCCTATATTACAAAAAGTAAGTGAAATGTATCCATGCTTACTTTGCCCATACCCATGCACACAGTGTTTTCCAGTAGGGGTCCGTGACCTCTCTCCAAGTGCTAACACCTTGTTTCCTTACTTTACATTAGCAGACTGCCATGAGCCAGACCTAAATGTCACACAAACAATATAGTAAATGTTTATCCTTTAAAAAAGATCAGTTATTACATATTTGTACGATAGCAGCAGCTTTAATCGGTCTCACTTCAAGAGGAAGATGAAAATAACCTTATACAAAAACAAAAAAGCCAAGATTTTTGAAATTAAGTAAACAAAACTCTTTATCTGAAATAAGGAAGCATAATGCATTTTGTGCAACTAAATACTACCAGCTACTCGCTTGAATAATAAAATATAACATATATTTTTATAAATAGGTAGATGTATATAGAAAAAACTCCAACTGCCTATCAGGTCCTATTGCTGCCAATACCTAAAGAATTTACTAAATTCTGTGTACCAATGATATATTAGTTCAAAAAGCAGTTACAAAGTCATACATGTAAGAAATTTCACACTCTTGTCCTAGAGCTGTAGTCTACTGTGCGCACTTCAAAGTTAAGACAAAAACTGACACTTAACAGTTGCCCTTGTAGCTTAAGATACTGTAAGGTTCGTATGTAAGGTTTGTATTTCATACTTGGCTTAACTTTTTAACATAAAGTTTCCTGTTTCCTAAGTCACATAACTTGGGGGAGGGGGCTATAGTTCAAATAAGGTAACATTTCAAACTACGTTGTTGCACATCAAAGATGTAAATTTCACTTTTAACAGCTCTGCTGCATTTTCACAGAAAGCAATTACAGATTATGTACAGTTCACATTTTTACATTCTATTTAATTTAAACATTTCAAGAGTTAATGAAAGCAATACTTTTAATGTAAAAAAAATTACATTTAACTTGGTTTAATATAACATTTCTGAATGTTTTACTTAAAGGAAACAAGCTCCACTCTACACTTGACATGTTCATAATACTAAAAATCTGATTTCACTAAACACTCCACATTGTGTACTTAGATAAAGGAATCTGTGCTCTATCAGTGATAGATCTCACTCAGAATTCTATAAGGATAATCTTTGTTATATTCAAACAGAAAGTGAAATCTGGGAAGATTACAAGGAAAAAGAGAAAAATTACAAGGGGACTAGCATGACTATGCCAATGATGTGCTATCTGAACAGCAATGGCATTCTTATTGTTCAAAACAGGAACACAGTAGAAGCGAATACTGAATAAAAAGTTTGAGTTAAATGGTGTCTTGTAGTGAAGGAGCTTCAAACAGAAGTGTTTAGCTTGAAGATGCTTCCCATCAGCCAGAGCATTCTGCTGTCTTAAGAATCAAGAATGCTGGAATAATTAGCAAGGGCACTTGAAACTTGAAAGCAGTCCATGGCAACTTCCCAGAATGGCATTCCAAATACAGATTCCAGTACTGAAATACAACAGAGTGCATAGTTACTCGATGCTAATGAAGTTAATACTGACATTATTTCTTTGCTACCTAAAGGTCTTGATTTTATGTCCACTACTTTTCTAACTTTGAAAAGTGTTCTTATCTCTTATGGAACATTTCCAGTTGTGTTGGAAACTGACAGCAATTCTTTTTAATTGACAGATTTAATGCCAATCCAGGCAATACTAAGAGAGAGAAGATAATGTACGCAATTTGTCAGTTTAGATATTTTATAACTCAGTGATGAGAGTATATGAAAACCTCATGGATCAATGAAGGACTGATAAAGCAGAACGTGGTAGACAATGCATGCCAAAAATCAATCCCCCCCCCGCGTGATAATAAACTTTATTATTAATGCATTTAAATTAGTTTACCAGCAGTATGTGGGAAATACATTTAATCTACACAACAGACCAAAACAATTTGTGAAAGAGGAACCACCACAGGCTTTATAAAAGTTATAAGATTGTGAGGAAGTCTCACACTGCTTAAAGAGGTTCCCCTGTTCATTCTATGTTGTCAAATGAATTACTTTTGTTAACTGAAAATTAATTTGACCCTAACAATAATGGTGACTGAGGTACTAAATGTCAGTGTTGTGTTAATGGCTAAAACAACTGAAACAAAAACTGAATTCACAAATACTAGAGATGAATATTTGTGCAGATGATAACGGAGAGGATATACATCACACAGTAGTGCTTTGCTGATTGTAAAAACAATTTGTTTGAATGCCAAGAAGACAATAAAAGTCTTGAAAATGGTCAACTAGAACATGTGCATTCAAAAAATGGTCACAATGGAAGGTAAAGCTTAAAGGGAAAAAAACTGAGACTGACTGAAATACTGGTAAGAGAAGACAGTTTGAGTTTAATTAATTTTGTTAAAACTAAGGTGGCACTGTGCACAGGACTTCCAAAATTATTACTATAATTCAAAAAGTGACCAGGCTGTCACTGTTTGAGAGAGGTCACTTGGCAAACCCAGGGTAATTCAGGCACAATCTATAATCACACACAAAGGAACAAGTACTGTGGCAGTTGTGCCAACCAGGAAAGAAATCATCAGTGGCAGGTTGAACGGTGCACATGTGTTATAGGTATTTAGATACAACATTTCAGCACAGGCAACAGTTTATGGATGCTTTTAAACTGAGTACAATATGCAAATTAATATGTAGGTTGTCTTTTCCAGCTGAGTTGAAGTACAACATGCAAAAGAGTGTCTTAATGTATGCAAATACTGAAGAACCAAAGTCTAAGTCAAAGGAGTTGCATCTGCAATCATTTTGATAAGTAAAGAACACTGAGAAAATGGAACTGTTGAATCTATGTGACTCGAACACTTAAAACTCAGTTTGCTTTATAAGAAATGCATGCTCTGCTGATTTAAAGCCTGACACACACTTGAACATGTCATAATAACCAAATCTAAAAGCACTGACATTCGAAGCAGACAATGAAGCCTAAAACCAACTAATTGCCAAGAAAAGCTGTATCATTTGTTGTGCTTACAATAAATACTGCATGTAGTTACTTTCTCTCTATTATTTTATTAAGGTAGTTGATTAAACATTACTGTACTTATTACTTTTCTTACTTAGATCTGCATTCAATTTGTGCATGCTCAGATTTCTTGTTAATTGTATTTTTCAGTGTTTTATTTTTTTCTGTCATTGAAAAGTTCAATAAAAAATATTTAAAAAAGAATCTGCAACATAGACAGTACATTTCATTTATATATGTAATATTTCAACAAAGTAAACTGGATATATTTTGAGAATGGACTACAGTTCATTTACCTTACTTTTACTCAGGAACTGTTCTACAAAAATCACTGTCCAGCACTTAATACGACATTACAATGGTCCAAAAGCAACAGCACTCTTGGATTTACTAACAAAAGTTTACTATATGTAAACAAATCTTCCAAAATATTAGACAGAACTGCAAATACCTTCTTGGATAATGACAGAACACATCACATGATTCAAGAGAAACTGACAACACAACTGTTTTCAAAGAGATGAGCAGGACTCAGTGCATCTCTAACTTGTCTTGCGTGACAACACATTATTAAGCAATAATCCACGACGTGTGTGGGCATATCAGTATCTATCCATGGTTGGTGTGGTTTGATCACAAGGGCAAAGCCCAAGTAATCGAACAAAGCCTACCCTGGGTAAATCCTGATATACCCACACGCAGGAGTGGATTATTGCTTTTATACAATGACATTGGGGGGGGGGGGTCTTACCTTTTTTTAAATAACGCCATTGTATAAAAAGACTTTAGTTTTCTTCAGTTAGCTCCTGGCAGTCCGGCCATTCAGCATATTTACTGTACACACTCTGTGGCTTTTTAGTCTAATGAGGTTGTGTTAGATTTTGGTTGTTTGTGTGACATAATTTAGTCTGCCCTTCAAAAAACTCCTGGTTTTCTGGCATATCATTCGGTAATGAAGTTAGAAAAGAATAAGAACAATCTTTGCAAGGTATGCCACGCAGCATGAAAACTATTTGTTTTCTTTGTTAAACAGAGTTCAAGTCATTACAGGTAAATGCTCGTAAAGCAGGTTGAAATTCAAACTCCAGTTTAAATATTTAAAAAATAACACCCTGAATACTAATTAGTTTAAAGACACAAGAAACACCTTGCAAGACACATTGCTTAAAGATGAGCTATTTACAGAAACCAGTTTTAGTGAGGGAGACCTCTTTTTTTACCATTTTAAAATCTCTGCTTTGCTGCCCAGAGAAAGTAAATTGCTGGAACTTGTTCCTGTGGAGAATGCTTGATTTATATTGAGCACGCTGATTGGATCAGCCTGTATGTTTCAGAATACTAATCACCATTTACTACATAATCCCCAGTACCAGCCGTTTTCCACCACTCTACCATGTAAATCTATCCATTTGGATTAAGTCTCACAAGTGACACTACCTTGTGAGTACATCTTAACCTACAGACTGCTACGTGTTTCTACTTCCTTTACATTTTAACTCTCAATAAACCTCCATCTGCCTAACTCTTATCCTCCCTTACTACTTTCTAACCCTCCTATTAGCTTCTATGCACACTTGCTTAATATTTCATCCTTGTACCACTGCATGATTACACATAATGCATCTTTCAATATGAAACCTGATTAGTCATTTATGTTACCATGAGTTACATCACTGTGAAATACTGCTGCTCTTATCAATGATACTTTTTTCTATGCAATTCCTGCTATGCATTTTTAACTATATGAGTATTCATAATACATTTCATTTGCATGTGTGCATCTCCACAAGCTCTATATACTGCTTAATGTGTTTTCCAGGTCCCCTGTGAAAATCAGCTTTTGCCCATTAGGGTCAACCTAGTCATAGGTAGGTACTAGGCTATCGGCACAAGGGCCTACATAAGCCTAGCCAGCAAGGTTTCATAGCTTACGCAACCCAAGAAAGTTATTTTCCTGTACTACTGTCCAGCAGAGACACAGAAGTGATCCCTAGGGTGTATTTCCTATTTCCCATCCACTCATCAAGATTTTTCCTGAAAAGTGCTAATGACGAACTTTGCTTGACACAGAAAGGTAGCTTGTTCCAGGGTATAGGAAGTCTCTAGGACAGGAATCTATCCCTCCAGCATGTCCTGTTTATTGTGGTGACAAGGTTTAGGTCCCTAGAGCGTGTAGTTCAGAGGGATTGGGATTTCTTTAGGTGTAGAAAAACAAAAAGTGCAGAGGGAGCACCCAACCAGGATCCGATAATCCCACAACTGTAGTATATCCAAATGCAAGGTAGAATAACACGGCAGGAACTTTGGTTTTTCAGCGTTAGAACTTTAATTGTAAACAAGCACTTTCGGAAGGCTTTGTATCCTTCCTTCTTCAGACGAAACAAGACATTGAGTTACAAACCAACTCCCTATTAAATAGGGTGATGTTTAATCAATTAATGACATCACAATTGTGGTTAAACAAATACCTATTCTCTAAGTATTTTAGTGTTGTTTGAAAACAGCTCGTTTAAAATTCATCATAGCTTAGATTAGCCAATACACTATTTTAACTAATTCACTTACAACCCTCTAAAAAGCATATTAAAAAATATTAAAAATATTAAAAATATTGAACAACAGATTTTAAAAATAGTGAAAATGCACTTAATCCGTATAATCGTGTCAAATGCCAGTATGTTAGGCGTGTTAAACAGGTACGAACCCGATGATCTTCAGAGACGGATTAATTTCAGCTACTGTTTCATGTGCCGAAGTTAAAAAGAAGTGAACCTAACGTCGCAAAATACCTAGATGTATGTTGAATAGATTAAATAAATTAAAAATATATAGGATGTGTATTTTAATACACATAAAGTGTTATTTATGCCTTTAACTTATTTTAAATATTTTAATACTAACTCTAACAGGGTTTCTATTGTGTTGATAATATTTTGCTCTACCTTTCTAAATTCAAGAAAATCCCTGACCCATTCCAAACCTAGTTGTTGTGGAATGACCGTGTAAAGGTCCTTCACATCTACAGTCACCATACAGCTACCATAGTTCTACGTATAGGTTTTTTTAGTAGGGGATTATTATAGTATGGTCTTATTTTTGATTCTCTTTTTCATGTTGTACTTTATTATGAACTGACAATAGGTAACAACATAGAGTATTTTAGTCTTAACTCAAAATACATAAATAAGTTAAAGGCATAAATAACACTTTATGTGTATTAAAATACACATCCTATATATTTTTAATTTATTTAATCTATTCAACATACATCTAGGTATTTTGCGACGTTAGGTTCACTTCTTTTTAACTTCGGCACATGAAACAGTAGCTGAAAATAATCCGTCTCTGAAGATCATCGGGTTCGTACCTGTTTAACACGCCTAACATACTGGCATTTGACACGATTATACGGATTAAGTGCATTTTCACTGTTTTTAAAATCTGTTGTTCAATATTTTTAATATTTTTAATATTTTTTAATATGCTTTTTAGAGGGTTGTAAGTGAATTAGTTAAAATAGTGTATTGGCTAATCTAAGCTATGATGAATTTTAAACGAGCTGTTTTCAAACAACACTAAAATACTTAGAGAATAGGTATTTGTTTAACCACAATTGTGATGTCATTAATTGATTAAACATCACCCTATTTAATAGGGAGTTGGTTTGTAACTCAATGTCTTGTTTCGTCTGAAGAAGGAAGGATACAAAGCCTTCCAAAAGTGCTTGTTTACAATTAAAGTTCTAACGCTGAAAAACCAAAGTTCCTGCCGTGTTATTCTACCTTGCATTTGGATATACTACAGTTGTGGGATTATCGGATCCTGGTTGGGTGCTCCCTCTGCACTTTTTGTTTTTCTACAGTCTGTTTGGCGTTTTTTAGTCTAACTATTTCTTTAGGTGTAGCATGTCCAACAGCCCTGGGTTTGACATAGCTTTATATGTTTGCAGAGATCACCTCGGAGTAGGCGATATGCTATGGAGTAAAGCTGGAGTTTTTTGAGGCGGTCAGTGTAGGGGATTTGTTTGAGGTCAGTAATCCTCTTTGTGAGGTACTTCTGTGGCCTTTCCAGCTGCTGCAGATGTCTTGTCAGGTACATACCAAAAGGGGCGTTGTACTCTATAATGGGTCTAATGAGTGTCGAGTAGAGGGGAATAATGACCTCTTTTTTCCTAGATGAGAACCCTTTTATGATGAGGTGTGCCACGTAGAAGGGCTTCCTGACTAGGAGAGACTACTGTCCACCTGGGTCCCAAGGTCTCTTATTACGCATTCGGTGTTAAGTAGATTGCTGCCTATGTGGTAGTTCATGGGTACAGAGTTTTTACCAAAGGGGATGACACTATTTTTTGGCATTGAGCTTGAGGCCATGGCTCTGACACCAGGCATCTGTCTCAGTGTCCCTTCTGTAGGATGTTCACATCATTTGGGGACTTGACTACAGCTCCTAGTTTGCAGTCATCTGTGAAAAACGTTAGCCAGAGGCCTTCTGTGTTAGTCTGTACTTCAGAGAAGTAAATACCAAACAGGAGAGGTCCCAGGACCGAACCCTGTGGTACTCCACTTGTCACTGCTTTGAGGTCACCATGATATAAATAAATAAATTAATGAAACATGTAACTGTAACCACTAGAATAGGATTTACCTGTCCATAAACACTTGCTCACCTGGGAAGTTAAATCTCACTGACTGGACCATTACACTTAATAACAGCAGCAAAATTATATACAGTAACTTTATAAACACATACAGTGTTCTTAAAGATAACTACTTCCTTAAGTGTAGTGAACACATAAAATTGGTCATTCCCAATGGATGACCCCAAAGCTTCAGTGGAAAGCCTTGGTTCTGTACAAATGTACAACTCATTCATCTTAAAACAAAACATTTACAAAAAATATTAATAAGAAAAATGGGTAGCTACTTAAACAAAAACAGTTTTTGCTTTTCTCAAGAAGATTCTGCAGTGAAAATAGAAACAGCTGCACATCACAATGATGCTGTCGTTACCTGTAACTCACACTAAAGGAAAAAATTCAGAGACCTTATCAGATTTTTCCTCGGAGTTAAACAATCAGAAAAGTCTGGCTCTTAGTGTAAATTTAGCTCTCTCTAAGTGTGGGGCATCTTCTGTAACCACCAGGTCTTAAGCTATAGACACATCAGGACCAACTGGCAATTACAACTTTCCCAGTCTGATACAGACTCCCCTTTCCTAGCAAGCAACATGCAATTTTGCAGTCAGACAGAGGTGAGGTGAAAGGATAAAAGAGACAAAGCAGATAAAACTAAAGGCAGGGGATGGTGTATTACTGAAGACTAGCCTTTTACTTAAAGATCTAATGTTATGGCAAATACATAATGTTCATATCTGAAAACACAACCAGCTTTAATAACCAAAGAGATTCAGTTCCTAGCAGACAAACCTTCTGGGTGGCCTCTCACATGGCAACATAGCCCTAACATCTGTAGACTCAAAAGAAGTCCTAGACCTAATAACAATGTCCCACTTACAATGAATTGAAAATATGCTCATGTTAGACCAAGATACTGCAGTGATAGCTTCATCTAATGTGGCATTAGAGAATACAGTCATGTAAGTAGCCACCACTCTAGCAGAGGGAGCTTTAAAACAGAGCCCTGTCATGCTTCTTATGACAAAAGGAAATACAATTAGCCAACAACTGCGAAAGCGTGTGTATGGTAATGTCTTTGGCCAACTCTGATTTAACAAGCGAAACAAAAAGCTAATTACCAATTCTGTACAAAAAAACCCACAGAAATGTTCTTTGTGGTTATCGTACTCAAGGAAGAACACAAAAACTGACGTCTTGGTTAAAATCAGTTTCTGTAGCAACCTTTATCCTTAAGTGACACCCGATTCTTGTAGAAAACCAGGTAAGAAGGTTTTGCAGAGAAGGCTTAAAGTTATACAATTTTCCCAGAAGTAAAAACCACTAAGACAGAAATTTCAGATCAGTAAAACCAGCTTGCTTGAGCAAAGGAAGAGTACATTTCTTAATGGTAAAATGAATGCCATGTAGAGGACCTGGATCCCTCACAGAAGGCCACAGTTAACGGTTTTCTCACAGAAAAGCCTTGTGTAGTTTCAAGGACAGAGAAGCAATCAGACTTTCAAGGGTATATGGAGATGAAATCTTGTCCTGAATGTTAGCAGGAAACAGCTGGCAAGTGGAATGTGGCGTGGAACAACTTAGTCCAGAGTTTAAAAGATCTGAGAGATGACTGAGAATTCTTTGAATAAGAACAGAAAAGTGGTGAACACAACAGTGGGTTGCCATATGGAAAAAGCAGTGTATTTCTCATAGGGCCAAGCTGATGACAGAAACCACTCTGAGAAACTTGGAATCTCAGCTGTTAATGTAACAGGAGCACCCATGCTGTCAGTTTCAGAGTACAGAACTTTGGGTGATGCCTGCCTTATCAGTGAGACAAAAGCATCTTGAAAGGTTGAAGCCTCAGAGATCTGCAGAAGAGGCAACTAAAGAGGTGGGAACCAAGTTAGACTACAAATGGAGCAAAGAGGATAATCACTTTTGGATGGTACGGCCTGGCTTTTGGGATGCACCTTATCATTAGAGGAAACAAGGAAACCAAAAAGCAGGTCACTTAGCCAAAGATGGGAGAGATCATCTATCACATCACCTTCTGGAAGGGAGAGGTTACAAAAAGTTGTGGCACTTTGTGTTGGTCAGACAGACAAACAGGATGTATACCAAAATGGACAGACATAAGAGCTTGGCAGCCAGATAACTGAGAGACAACTCAAACCATTAAGAGTTATTGACTCTACCTGTCCACCAAGAAGTTCACTTCACCTGGAATGTGTACAGACTGAATGGACCATACTACACACTCATGGCCTCTCAAAAGCATGGATAACAGTTTGTCTCACATCTACTGAAACACTGGACTGCAGTCATACAGTCTGATTAGATGGAACTAACCACTTTGGGTAGGATATCTTGAAATGCCAAAACGGGCACAATCACTACTCTCATCTCCCTGGAGCTGATATGTAAAAAGGAGACCTGGAATGTCCAGGTTCCATGGAATACCTTCTCACTGAAATGGCTACCTACACTCCACCAGAAGCGTTTGCGTTAACTGCTGCTTGTGAGGTTAGAAGCTGAAAGGAGTTTGTTGTCAGGAGGTTTACTGTTTCAGCCACCAAGCCAAATGAGACCAGCAAGCCCTGGAGATATGAATAAGATGATGAAATAAATCTGACTGCTGGACCACTGTACACTTTAGAATCTACTAGAAGACCCTGAAGTGTAACCAGGCCTGAGGAACCAGAAAAATGGACACTGCTATAAGGACCAATGCCTAGAAATGAGCTTGTATTGTAAGAGTCTAGGGGGATTACATAACAGAAGCTGCTTGTTGAAGGGAAAGGGTCTTGTTATGAAGCAGAAATGCAAGACAAACCATTGTGCCAATGGAATACCCATTAAACAGTAAAGTCTGAACTGGGCAGGGGAAGAGCTTCACAAGGTTTGCTGCAACTTTTAGAGGAGAAACACATGGAGGAGAAAATCCTTCTGCTGAATAAGGATGTGTTCTGATGGAGCAGCAAGAAATAAGCTCAGCTGGAGCTGCAAGAAACAAGTAATCTAAAAGTACAGTTTTGTACCTACCATAAATGTAGATGTTCGAGGATCCCATTGCTGCAGTCCTTACTATTGGGTAGTCCGCTATCCAGTCGGCCCGAATACCAGAGTATATGGCTGACGTCGGTCAGGGCGCATTAGACTGACGTCAGTACGTCAGGGTACTAATGCGCATGACCGACGCCATATCCTCAGTCTTTTCTTGCCCCAGATGTCAGAAGACCCTAAAAAGACAAGGCCCAAAATACCTGCACCAAAAATATGTACAATATATACAAGAATATATACAAAAATATCAGCATGTAACCTCACCTACACAACCACCCCTAAACACAGAGGGAAGGAGGAGGGTAAATTGGACTGCAGCAATGGGATCCTCGAACATCTACATTTATGGTAGGTACAAAACTGTACTATGTTCTTCGTTCCCCATTGCTGCAGTCCTTACTATTGGGTAGAATCCCAAAGCAGAGGTAAGGTAGGCTGGCAAATCATAAAGAAGCAGGAGCTGACAACATGCCTTGCAAAACAGCTGTGGCAAAACCAGCCCTAGACTTAGAGTAGATAGGAAGGTGATAATGCTTAGAGAAAGTATGCACTGAACTCCAAGTAGCTGCTTCCAAAATATCCTTAGTTGCCACCCCCCTTAGAAATGCTGTTGAAGTGGCAGTAGCCCTAGTGGAATGAGGCCTAATCCCAGCTGGAATCTCCTTGCCATGATGGGAATAACAAAATGCAATGCAAAAGCCAATCCACCTAGAAATAGTTTGTTTTGACACAGGCTTGCCCTCGAACTCAAAGCAAAAGAAACAAACAACTGCTGAGACTGCCTAAAATCCTTAGTCCTGCTTAAATAATAACGCAATTGCCTGTGTACATCTAAAGTGTGCAAAATCTTTTCCCCTTTATTTTGGGGGTCTGCATAAAAAGTAGGCAAATGAATAGTCTGGTTTAAAGCCACACTAGAAACCACCTTAGGCATAAAGGAAGGATTAGTACGTAATGATACCCTATCCTTATGGAAAATCAAAAAGGGCTCTACTGCCATAAGGGCCTGCAACTCAGACACCCTTCTTGCAGAAGTAATAGCCAACAGAAAAGCAGTCTTCCATGACAAGCATTTCAATTCAGCAGTAGCCGCAGGCTCAAAAGGTTGTAGAGTAAGTTTTTCCAACACAAAATTGAGATCCCAAGCAGGAGTAGGAGCTCTCTGGGGTCTTATATTCTTTGCCCCTCTAAGAAACTGCTTGAACAAAGGATGCGAAAACAATGGTGGGTCACAATCATAGTGAGCTGAAATTGCTGCAGCATGAATCTTAATGGAAGAGAAGGACAAACCCTTGTCCAATAACTCAGTAAGATATTGAAGAGCCACACTCAAATTAGGCTCAGAAATCTCCAAATTCTTTGCTGTACTCCAAAATAAAAATCTCTTCCATTTTTCTGCGTACACTTTCCTTGTACTAGGTCTTCTAGCTTCCATAATCACATTTAAAACTTGTTGAGGAAGTTGAGACCTGCTGTGTTTCAACACAGAATATGCCAGGCTGTTAGATGAAGAGAGTGAAGCTTGACATTGAGCAGATGACCGTCCTTCTGAGATAACAGATGAGGAATCAGAGGTAAAGGCCATGGAGGCTTCTTTACCAGACTCCGTAGTAGTGGGTACCAGTGTTGCCGAGGCCAATCTGGAGTAACTGAGAAATTTGCTTGTGAGCCTCTTTTCTTTGTGGAGGAGGAACGTCTGGCATGCCTTTGAAAGGAGGCATTGTATGGAAATAAAACCTGTAACCGTGGTGAATGATATCCAACACCCATCTGTCTTGAGTAATTAAATCCCAATTTTCTTTGAAAAGACACAGTCTTCCTCCCAAAGGAGCTACCAGACGAGAATCTACTGGCAGCTGAAAAGGCAGGTCATTGGGTCTGTTTACGAAAGGACTGACCCCTGCCCTCACCAGAAGTCTGAGCAGGTGAACTCCTGTTCTAGGCCTAAAAGAACCTTGAGCTCTGCCCCTACCACGTCTAGACCTACCCCTAGACTGGGAATCATAAGCAGGAAATGTCCACCCCTTAGCAGGCCAATTTCTACTAAACTTGGTGGCTGAACCTGCAAAAATCTTTAACAGTTTGCATAGACTTAGCTTTGTCTTCCATTTTCTTTAAAACTGCTTCCACAGGCGAACCAAACAACACATCAGACTGTAAAGGAGCATCCAAAATCCTTGTTTTAACATGCTCAGCTAAATTCTGATCCCTCAACCAGGCATGCCTGCGAAGAACAGAACTAGTGGCAGCCACCCTCGAGGAGGCCTGTACAGCATCAAAACCACATTGCAAAGAATGCTTACCTACTTGTTCAGACACATGAACTAAATCTAGCAACTCTTTACACTCAATACCTTCCGCTAAAGCATCTACCTTAGATTTCAATTGTGAAAGGAGATAATTTTGATATTTTAGCATGTGAAACTGACAATTCAACGCTCTCATGGCTAGAGTGGAAGAAGTATACACTTTCTTTCCCCACCTATCCAAAGCCCTTGCCTCTTTATCAGTGGGAACAGGATTTTTAACCACAGAGGCCTTAACACCTTTAGGCCCCTGAGAAACAGTTTCTGGGTCCGCCCTAGGACTCTTAAACAAATACTTATGAGCTTCGGGCACCCTATAGTACCTATCAGGTTTAACAGGAGCAGGAGGCAAAGAGTCAGGGTTCAGGAAGCCTCTGCAAAACATCTTCCACCACATTCAACACAGGAGGTATAGCTAAGGGCCTATGCTGGGGTAAAAATAAGAATTCCCTAAGCCTTTTCCTGGAATCAGAGTAATCTTGGCCTTCCCATTTAAAGTGTTCTCTCATGGAATGCAGAGTCTCTGAAAATGAGAAATCCTCAGGAGGAGAAGCTGTAGGAGTGGAATCATCCACATCAGAATCAGAATAAGGAGGAAACTCCTGCAAATCTTCCAGAAGACTCTGAAGCCTCTGAATACTGTTCCAAACACTCAAACTCAGGTTCCACCCTAGGCCTCTTATCAGGAGGGCATAGAACCTCTAATCATAGTAATCAAAACTTCTGCCATTTTAAGCATATGTTTCTTAGGCACAGAACCTGAAGTGGTAGGAGAAGCCCCACTGAAGCTAAACTTGGCCTACCTCTCAAAGAAGTTTTGGCAACAGAAGGAGAGGCTCTAACTACCTTGGGAAGAGAGGGAAGAACAGTTACCTGAGAAGCCCCTCAGCCTGGCCTACCTCCTGAGAAGGCACATCCTGTAACAGTAAAGTCTCTGCCTGAGACTCCAAAGAAACTCCTGGCAAAACCTCAGGCTCCACTGAGCCTTCTAAAGAACCGACGTCCGGGACTGCGGTTCATCAACCCTAGGCTTCGCTGTTTTGTCCTTGCGCTTCTTGGGCGAAGCGGGCGCCGGAGCATCCGGCGGCATTTTATAATTGCAACGCTTCCCAAACACTAACCTGGCACAGTCTAACCGTCTCTTAATAGTGCGTTTGTTAAACCTAGCACAAGAGCGGCATCCAACAACGTCGTGCTCAGGCCCTAAACAAGGTATACACAAGGTATGGTAATCCCTATGAGGTATCTGTTTCCCACAAGAAATACAGTTATTCACTTTTCTGACATCCGGTTAAATACTGAGGCAAGAAAACACCAAAATGTTCTACGGGTACTTAGCCAACTCTGATTCGGTCTGAAACTCCGGCTTCGGAAATATTTCAGAACGCCAACCTGCACTCGCAAAACTGCTTCTGCATCGGACCATGCGGCAAAAAAGACTGAGGATATGACGTCGGTCATGCGCATTAGTACCCTGACGTACTGACGTCAATCTAATGCGCCCTGACCGACGTCAGCCATATACTCTGGTATTCGGGCCGACTGGATAGCGGACTACCCAATAGTAAGGACTGCAGCAATGGGGAACGAAGAACATCAGGGAATCCTTCTGAATCCCTGCAGTGTGAGATAGGCAACTACAGACGTGCATCTTATAAATAACCTGGGGGCAGTATTGCGAATGAATGGAATTACCTAAAACTGGCAGTATTGGCTTTGACGTGGACTGATTCTTGTAAATTCTGATGTGAAGGCTGGCATACTGGTGATCCAAACAGTACATTTAATCTCTATGGACAGAAACGGCAGAAGAAAGTGTACCATTACCATTCAAAAAGCTTTCTTTGTGAATAAATATGTTTATGCCACTGAAGTCAAGGATGCGTCTCTGGGCATGTTTTTTTTTTTTTTTTTTTCATCAGAAAATATCTGGAATGGTATCCAGAGAAATATGAAAGACAATAACATAGCCAACTGATATAATCTCCCTTACATATTTCTCTCTTGAAAACAGTTCATGATGAGACATGAAATGAGGCTCTATAAAACCACATCATATGTCAATGTTAGGCATGGGGTCAGGACTGCTATGCTCCACTTGGAAGCTGCACTTGATTTCTTGGGAATTAAAGAGTACCATGGCTTCAAGGCATGAAAGCTTCTTCCCAGCATCCTCCCCTACAAAATGAAGTTGTGGCAGCTGGTATTGTTCAAACAGGAAAACAAGATGTAGACCAGGATGGATACTGACAAAAGAATTGTGAGGAAACCTGGGCCCACATCTGACTCTGGCACTCCTGCATTCTGGAAATGATTTGTTGCAGAAGATGAAACTTACCCCTCACAATTGAAGGGATTTGCCTTTGCTCTTTTACACCTTTGCATTGTTCTTTAACTTCAGGGACCCTTAAAGAGGGAATCCATGAAGGTTATTCTTGGCATCTTCATTAGATGTAGTAAAGCTGCAGCCTCGAGTGTCAGCAAATGATTCATAGGCTCATACTAGGCTATCTGCCCTGGGGTAATTATAAGCCTAGCCTGATTCTGTATGGCTTACGCCACCTCTTGATTTGAGTATACTGTGCCTCTGTCTAATAGTGACACGGGAGTAATCCCTGGGACAAACCTACGATCCCCCATCCACTTATCGAGATTCTTCTTGAAGAGATTCAGTGAGGTGCTCTGCCTCACATGAACTGGAATTCTATTCCAGAGCGAAGGGAGCCTCTGGGTTATGAACCTGTCCCTCCAGCAAGTTCTATTTATTTCTGTGCTGAGGTTCAAGTCCCTCGAGCGTGTGGCTCTAAGGGATTTAGATTTACTGAGGTGGAGCATGTCCATTAATTCTGGATTTGACATAGCTTTGTATGTCAGGCATAGATCGCCTCGAAGTAGGCGGTATGCAACTGAGTAGAGCTGGAGTTTTTTTAACCGAGCAGCATATGGCATCTGTTTGAGACCCTTGATCCTCTTGGTGAGATACTTTTGGGGTCTTTCTAATTGCTGCAGGTGTCTGGTAAGGTACATCCCAAAAGGGGCATTGTATTCTATGATGGGCCTGATGAGGGATGAATAAAGGGGCACGATTACCTCTCTTGATCTAGATGTGAAACCCTTCGTGATGAGGTGGGCTATGTAGAAGGTCTTTCTAACCACTTTGGCAATGTGGTTTTCAAACCACTTTGGCAATGTGGTTTTCAAAGGAGAGATTGCTATCAACTTGGGTCCCCAGGTCCCTAATAACTTTCTCTGTACTTAATGGGTTTCCGCCTATGTGGTAATTTGTGGGCACATTGTTTTTGCCAAAGGGTATGACTATACATTTTTTGGCATTTAGCTTTAAACCATGGCGCTGGCACCAGTTATCTGTCTCTGTGAGACCTTTTTGAAGGATGTTTGTGTCAGCTGGAGAGTTGATTATGGCGCCCAGTTTGCAGTCGTCTGCGAACTTGGTGAGCCATAGTCCTCCCACATTTGCCTGTACCTCGGAAAAGTATATACTGAACAAGAGTGGTCCCAGGACAGAACCCTGTGGGACGCCACTTGTGACCGGTTTCGAGTCTGACATGGCTCCAGCAACTCTCACTCTGTGGGTTCTGTCTTTGAGCCAGTTTGCGACCCATCTTGTGACATAGGGGTTTATATTTAAGCTGGATAGCTTATCTATGATGCCCGAGTGGGGTATTGTGTCAAATGCCTTTGCAAGGTCGAGATAGGCTGTGTGGACTACCTTCCCTTCATCTATGGCTTTGGTGACTGTTTCAAAGAAGTCAACCAGTTTCAAAAGGCAGGATCTGCCCTTGACAAAGCCGAACTGGGTAGGATCTAGTGTCTGTAGGTCCCCAATGTCTGTTTATGAGCTCCATGATGATCCTCTCCATAGCCTTGCAGACTAAGCTAGTCAGGCTTATGGGGCGATAGTTTCCAGGGTCCGTAGAGGCTCCACCTTTGTGGAGTGGGACCACTGTTGCTGTACGCCATTCTGTGGGCACATATCCTGTAGTGAGGCTGAGATTGTATAGCTGTTTTATTTGAGGGATTAGTTCCTCTTGTAGTTCATGTAGGATGCAACCTGGGATGCCATCTGGTCCCATGGAAGCAGTGTCTTTTGCTTTGGAAAGGGCAGCCTTCACCTGAGCATCTGAGATGTTTGGGAGGCAGCCCTCTGCCGGGATAGATACTTGCTCTTTTGGGGGGGAGGGGGTGGAGAAGTTTGCACTGAACCGGTCTGCCAGGATATTGGCGATGTCTGTGGGTTCAGTGTATTTTTTGTCGTTTAGAATCAACTCAGAACAAGTCTGGGAGTTGCATCCCAGGTTTCTAACATAACTGAAAAAAGCCTTATGATTGTCTTTAGTGTCCTGTGCAATTTTTCTCTCGAAGCTGGCCTTGGAGGATTTTATGAGGGATCGTAATTTTTTGCTAGTACTGATCAGAGATGCCTTCCCTATCAGGGATTTTTGCTCTATAATGTAGTAGCTTCCTCCTTCTGTTGTACAGTTTATTTATGGCAGGGGTCCACCAGACTGGACGCCTGCCTTTGGATGATTGGGTCTTGGTTTTGTTTGGGATAGCATGATCCATGCATTCCTGGAGATGTCCGTAGAATGCATTTATATAGGATTCTGCAGTTTGGGCTGTAGTTTCCACTGGCCCTGGGGCCTTGAAGGATTCCACTTCAGTTTTGAGAAGTGAGAAGTTCGCTTTTGAGAAGTTTTTCACTGTGGTTTTCTGGGCTTGGGGTGGGGTCGGGATGTGGACATCCAGTGAAATTAATTTATGGTCTGATCTTACCAATGAGGGATATACTTCTGGTGTGGAGCATAGAGTCCCCATGTTGGTAATGATCAGGTCTAGTATGTTGTCCCCTCTTGTGGGAGTGGTGACTAGTTGTTCCATAGCATTTGAGTTTATAACTTCCAGGAATCTTTGGGCTAAGGTGCTGGGGCTTGAGTAGTGCTCCCAGTCAATGTTTGGGTAGTTGAAGAAACCCAATATAATGGTGTTAGGAGAGATCTTCATGTTCTCCAATGTTTTCAGGAAAGCCAAATGGGATTCCTGACGTTGAGAGGGTGGTCTGTAGGATGCTATAAACTGAAAAGCAGTCTTGCCCACTGTTAGTTGCACATGGATGGTCTCCGATACTTCGTGCAATGCCACTAACCTGGAGGTGTGGATATCCTTGATAAATATGGAAACTCCCCCTCCTTTTGTGGTTCAGTCCGGGTTTTGGGGCCGAAAAGCATGATACGAGGTATAGCCTAGTAGTGCTGGGGTGCTCTCTGGAGCCTTGAACCAGGTTTCTGTCACTGCACAGATATCGATGTTCTCCATACCGAGGACAGCTTCGACTTAATGCATCTTGAGGTTAAGACTTCTGGCGTTTAGCAGCATTACCCTTAGTTTCTTGTTCCTTGTGCTGTCTATGGGGGTGGGTTTGACTTTTGAGCCTTGCCTAAAAAAGGCACTATGGGGGTGGCAAGAGCCTTTGCCAATATCCGAAAGCCCAGTGGTGACAGGTGCAAGCCGTCCCTAGCAAAGCAACATGGCTTGTCGAGCATGTCATCCCAGGCTGACAGACACTGGATCCCCTTTGAATGACACCAAAATTTTAGCCAATTGTTAAAATCGATCATTTTATCTTTGTACTGTGGCATCATTCTAGGTAAGGGTAAGATGCTGCTCAAGGTCAGGGTCATACCAGCCTGGGTTACATGATCAGAGAGCTCCTCTATGTCTCTTTTCATGTAGTCCAGGGAGGTACGTCTCAGGTCATTCACACCAGCATGTACAATGACTGAGTCATATTTGTATTTGCTTTGGAGTGACCTGAGTGCTTGCGTTATGTGTCGGATCCTAGCACCCGACAGGCATCTCACCGTGACCTTCTCTTTATTCAGCCTGGTGAGCGGGACTTCAGTGTGTCTGACAATAGAGTCACCTATAACAAGACTATCAGGTGTGTTATTCAGCCTTAAGGGCTGTGGCTGCTTGGCACACTGACTTTGTGGGCTATGTCTTGTGTGTGTTTTGTTTTGAGGTAGCGTTTGCTTGTATGTCTGCTTTGGAGGTCTCTGTTGCTTAGGTAGATTTTTATTTAGAGCCTCCGAGTATGTTTTTGTGCATTTATGTGTTTGGTTCGCTGATGTGGTGGGACTATGTGATACTGGAATTGTGTTGTGTGAGGTTACCTTCTCCTCCTGACTGGTTACACCAGTTTTGAGATGAGAGAGCTCAGCCTCCAGTTTGGCTAAATAGTTGCATCTCTCACATATATTTGAACCTGTTTGGAGGAGGAGAGGGTTGTCCGTGTACATGAGACAGTTGTAACATTGCCTCAAAATTCCCAGATTCACCAGCTGGACTGTAGAGGAAACCATTGACTGACCTTTGGACATGCTAGAGTAACAGGGAAACTGAATTTAAGATGGACCAATAGAGGACAGGGTAATCGTAGAGAGTATAAGAGTAAGTAGTGCTTATGGTTTAATAGTGCTAACTTGTAGGATTACTTAATTGGACCAGTGAAGGGCCTTAGAATGAGAATATGGTGTTTAAATTGAGAGATAGAGCAGTTCTAAGGGAAAAAGTGAAGAGCAGACTTTGTGGAGCCAGGAATAGTTTAAACCCAATTAGGCGGCGCTGCCCGCTGTTGCGCTATGCACAAAAATGCGCAAAACCGCGCAAAAGAGGGTTTTAAGAGAGGAAGATGAAGGAGTTTTGGAAATGACCCAAAATGGCCAATAAAACTACAGTTTCAAGTCAGTAACCACTCCCACAGGGGCAGGCAGGCTGCTCAATGTTTTTCACTGCCACTGATCAACAGAGACTTTCCTTTAGCCCAAGCAAAAAATGGCCTCACAGAAACTTATTCAACAACAGCAAGCCTGTAACTGAACTTTTTTAAATCTCAGAAAAGTGGGAAAAAAGCAATATTTTTTTTTGTTTTTTTGTTTTTTCACAGATAGCAGAGGTTAACAAGTGTCAACAAGTTATAACAGTGCAGTAAATGACCCCACACAAGAGTGCTAGGCCAAAGACAGATAAAATGCAAGTTTTGAGAAAAAAACGATTTTAAAAATAAGTGCAAACAGGAAATTCAGTAAACAGCTCTAGGTTGTGCTCTAAATACAGTTACTAATGCAGAAATCAAATTTAACAAGCCAGAAAATGCTCAAAATAGGCGGCTATGCAGAAAAACTTAGCAAATAAACAGAGAAAAAATACTTAAAGTCTCAACAGTGGCTCCTTTCTTCTCTCAGCGTTTTCTCCTCTTGGTGGGTGCTTCACCAACAGCCAACAATCCTGAAAAGATGCCAAAACCACGAGGCAACCAGGTTTTAAGAGAGAAAGATGAAGGAGTTTTGGAATTGACCCAAAATGGCCAATAAAACTACAGTTTCAAGTCAGTAACCACTCCCACAGGGGCAGGCAGGCTGCTCAATGTTTTTCACTGCCACTGATCAACAGAGAGACTTTCCTTTAGCCCAAGCAAAAAATGGCCTCACAAAAACTTACAAACAGTTCAAGAACAGCAAGCCTGTAACTGAACTTTTTTAAATCTCAGAAAAGTGGGAAAAAAGCAAGATGTTTTTTTTTTTCAGAGATAGCAGAGGTTAACAAGTATCAACAAGTTATAACAGTGCAGTAAATGACCTCACACAAGAGTGCTAGGCCAAAGACAGATAAAATGCAAGTTTTGAGAAAAAAACGATTTTAAAAATAAGTGCAAACAGGAAATTCAGTAAACAGCTCTAGGTTGTGCTCTAAATACAGTTACTAATGCAGAAATCAAATTTAACAAGCCAGAAAATGCTCAAAATAGGTGGCTATGCAGAAAAACTTAGCAAATAAACAGAGGAAAAATACTTAAAGTCTCAAAAGTGGCTCCTTTCATCTCTCAGCGTTTTCTCCTCTTGGTGGGTGCTTCACCAACAGCCAACAAGCCTGAAAAGGCAAGTTGTGTCCTGGTTTAGCAATTTCGTCTCTGGCATTATAAGCCAAATGGACGTAAGGTTAAGAGATGAAGAAGGTTAAACCTGGGGTCTTATCTTTCTTTTAAACAGGTCATCCAGAAAAGCCTTCTGCAGCATGCTGGATCTCATCACTCAAGATCATTTAAATACAGCTCATGCATCAGATAGCTTAGCAATCTGACAACATAACAGATGCAAAAACATGCCTCCCAAATCTGACCACAGCCTTGGATTCTGATGCAGTGCAAGGTTCTTTTAACATCAAGGTTCTTCATAAGGATACTGCTGAAATAGTTAAAATCAGGTTTGAGAGTTTATGCTCTAATTCACCAATCTCTGGGAGGCTGGGCATTCCTGTCCCCCCTCTTGAAGGCAGGGGCTATAATCTCACAGCTCCCTCATAAAAAACTATTCTCCAGGATGTCCTCCAAAGAAAGGATCATCCATGATGCTTATGAGTAAAAACCTCTAAACTTTCTTCTCAGGTTCAAAGTGTTCAGACATGCATAAGCACTTTTCAAAATTCCTGAGGAATGGTTTTGTCTCACAGGTCTCTGCTGGCCCACACAGAACTACGGCCACCAAAAAGAACTGCTCTGGGGAAGGCAGAGAGATAGCCAGAGCATACCACACTGGATACTAAGAATCCTGGAAAAAAAACAGATTAAATACAGAGTCCTAACATAGTTTGGAAAATAAATAAAAAAATTATGTTGATAAGAAACTGAAAAGGTTGGACAGACCACCAACATCTGGAAGTCTGGCATCAGTAACTGTAGCACCAGAGTACTCAGTGTTTGAAAAGTCAATGCCAGAGGGATACATGGAGGGAAGGACACAGCTGGGCATGGCACATGTGGATGGATGATGATTGTATCAGAAAAGTTCACATTAAGAAATACTGAGGCTTGATACAGCATCAGACATTCAGCCTGTACAACCAAAACTTGGTAGAACAGAGTTATAAAAATGGCTCCAGAAAAAAAATCACACAGGTAAAGATGGTGTAAATGCTGATGCCATAAACAAGAGACAGATTCAACAGTACTAAAAATACTATGGACTACAGGAAAAGGATACATTTGGTGGAAAGGCAAAAGGTGACTTGGCACCCTCCAGACCAGAGAGACTGGACAGGACCTTTTGATCTTATTAAGTTAAAATGCCTTACAGCAATCACCAGAAAGGTAAGAAAAAAGGACATTTAAACTCACAACTTTTAAACAAAAGCAGGGCTTTGGTAGAACGTAGCCAGTGGTTGTTTTGTGTAACAACAAACAAATGGAAAAAGAGGGATATGTGTTGCATGATGCGAAAGAGGGGGTGAATTACAACCTTTGAAAGATTTGCTGGCCAAGTAATCCTAACACTTGCAATGTAAATCCTACTGCTTACTAAACAGGGACCCCTTTTATAAAATTCTTTGTTTTTTCCTTTCCTTCCATAAGGGAAGGGATTAATTGCTTATGAAAAGTGAGAGGAGCTGCAAAATAGTCTTTTTGTGTGCCCATGAATGGATGGATATGCATTTTGGCATCTGACGACTATAATTCTGTGATGCACTTCCCTCTTTTTTTCCTAGCTCTTTAATAAAAATCTTCATAAACATTTTCTTAAAAACACACCCATAAAATCACAAAACTGGCTGCCCCTTGGTGATGTCAACATAGGGAAAGCACATGGCTGCGTCCATAGGTTTTAATGGACTTATCTCCAACACATGAGCAGCAGTTTGTCCATTAAAACCTACAGAAGCAGCCACATACTTGCTATGCATTAAGATTACTGAGGGATAAGGCAGACAGACATCAGCAAGTAGAAAATTATAACCTTACAACTGGATCACATTAAAAGCTGCTAAAATACAAATGAAACAAAAGGAGGGGAAATAAACACTAGTGCTGCAGGCACCACATACTGTGGTACATGCAGTAAATCATTAAACTGTTTAAGGGCATCTTAAAGTAGGGCAAAATAGTAGAAGGTTGACACAGTTGCTGAACAGCTTGCTCTGTGAGTACAAATTAATTTTCTGACAGTATAACTGTAATATTTTTGTTTTTATTCTTGTTTTATTGCAGTAATATTTTAATTTAAAGTTTTTTTAGTTTTTAGTTAGTGCAGAAAGCAGAAAACAAACCTTGGATTATCTTTCTGTGAGAAAAGCTAATTAACAGTTTGTGACTTGTAGAAGGAACTGCAAACTAGTCCTTTAATTTAAAACATTTTGCCATCCTTTTAAGAGTGCATAGCAGCATCCAGTGAATTAAGCATTGCGATGAACCTTGCCCAAGTCCATTCTAATTTATTTGGGCTGTTTTGTTTTTTGTTTTATTTTTTTTTCTAATAAAAAACTTTGTAAACTTTTTAAGGAAACCATAACCTAAATAACTGTAGTCTTTCCCCCCCTAACATCACCTTACGGATCTTCCATATGCTTTAACAGAAGTGTGTCTGCATCTGCACAGCATGCATTGATTAAACTTTGCAGAGGCATCTCATGTTTTCCCTCAGCTGATGTCACAGAGGTTAAAGATAACAATTAACATTCAATGGCATCAGTGTGGGAAAAACACATTTTATGGGGATAACTTTCAGGTGAAGAGGAGGGCTGAAAACATTTGCTAATCGGGCAAAAAATGTAGATCACTTTGAGTACCACGTATGGCACTCCAATCAGCTGAGACAACACTTTAAGGTAATGATAAACAGTTCAAAGTTTTGTTGAAAGAGCTGCCAGAACAGTCCTTTTTTCCACCACAGCACGCAAAACACCAGTCACCCTCCCAGCTAATCAGGACATTTGTTTACCATCACCTGGGCAGTGGTCAGTAAGAACCAGACATAATTTAGGCAGCAACAAGAGGAAATTTCCCCCCTAAACCCTATATCCCTTTTGTGCATGCACCACACACAAGGGAAGGGGTGTGCAATGAGTTGACTGCACTTGTTGCCCTTAACATCTGCAAGGAGGACGGACAGCAAGCAACCCTGCCCTGCCATACTCAAGCATAGGTGGTGGTTTCCCCAGTCATCACTACAGAAACTGCACCACCCCATGTACTCACTGAGTGCCCACACAGTAGAGGAGAACGGACTATACTCCTTCATTCATCTCCCTCCCTCTCTGTCTCTTTCAGTGCCAGGACCACTAATTGGACCCCAGCTTCACTGGTCTCAATTAGCGTTCCACTCCTCTGTGCCATGGAACCACGCTCCAGCTTCCAGAAGAGCCCTTGCTGTAACAGTCTATAGCATTTGTCTCATCTCACCTATCTTGTCATTGTTGAGTTCTTAAACTTACTGGCTATTGAGCTGTCTTTTTCTTATGTAAACTTAAAGTCAAAGGCTCTTCCACTTTTATATCATTTGCTACATTACTGTAAGATCATAATGCAGAGGCCCTCCCACTAAAATAACTTTAAACTTCAATTGTCCTCCCATTGTTATCCTCCTAAACATTAGTTGTGCATTGCAGTACCCATAGGGTTAAATTTCCTTCTATCTTACACTTAAAATCTCTGATTAACAGAGAGAGAGAGAGAGAGATTAACTGATTGGCTCACTGATAGAACCCACACAGTGAAAGTAGCTGACTCCAAATCCAACTTCAGATCAGTGACAAGTGGAGTACCACAGGGCTCAGTTCTGGGTCCTCTCCTGTTTGGCATATACTTCTCAGAAGTCCAAGCTAATACAGCTGGTCTTTGGCTAATGAAGTTTGCAGACGACTGCAAACTAGGTGCCATAGCAGAATCGCCTAATGATGTGGACATTCTACAAAGGGGCCTCACTGAGACTGATTCTTGGTGTCAAAGTCATGGTCTCGAGCTCAATGCCAAGAAGTGCACCGTCATCCCCTTTGGGAAAAACACAATACCTATTAACTACCACATAGGCGGTAGCCTACTAAACACTGAAAATAAGAGACCTTGGGACACAGGTGGATAGTTGTCTCTCCTTTCATAATCACATCGCCACAGTAGTCTGGAACTCCTTCCAAGTGACACACCTCATCACGAAGGGGTTCACCTCCAGAAAAAAAGAGGTCATTGTTCCTCTCTACTCATCCCTCATCAGACCCATTATAGAGTACAATGTCCCGTTTGGCATGTACCTCGCAAGACATCTATAACAACTAGAAAAGCCACAGAAATACCTCAATAAGAGGATTACCGGCCTCAAACAGATGCCATATGCAGGCTGTCTCAAAACACTTCAGCTCTACTCCGTCACTTATTGCCTACTCAGAGCCGACCTCTGCCTAACATACAAAGCCATGTCAAACCCAGATCTGCTGGACATGCTACACTTAAAGAAACACCAATCCCTCCGAGCCACATGCTCCAGGGAGCTAAACCTTGCCACCACAATAAACAGAACATGCTGGAGGGATAGATTCTTGTCCCACAGACTTCCCATGCTCTGGAACAGACTACCAATTCATGTCAAGCAAAGTTCCTCATTAGCCCTCTAAGAAAAATCTCGGCAATTGGTTGGGAAATAGGAAATTCACCCTAGGGTTCACTTCTGTGGCTCTGCTAGACAGGGGCACAAGAAAATAACTTTCTTGGGTGGCAAAAGCCAGGGAACTTTTTTGGCTAGGCTTATATAGGCCCCAGGGCCGATAGCCTAGTACCTACCTATGAACCTATTACTACCAATACCTAGTACTAACTTATAAAATAGACAGACAATTATTAACAAAGATTAACGCAACTTCTTTGAAAATAACCCTTATTATAAATATTGCCACTTTATTCACCCTTTGACTAAAGTAAATCTAAGTTTCTATTGTGAGTAGACACTTCTAGGATTCATATTTTACATTTTTACATTGGAAGGATCACACTTTAGAGTAGGTAAGGCACTTCATAAGCAACCCTTCAAAGCTCGGTATATAAGAGTTATTTCAGAAAGTATTCCTGCCTCATACTCAGAAAGTATACTGATTTTTGACATGGCCTTAAAATATTCATAAGGGGTGCACGTACATCCAGAATACTGACTCTAAACTTTCAGAAGCAGCCCCACAATGTCAAAATACATACCTACCATTATGTATACAGGCATTTTACAGAAAACAACAGCAGCCTCCCCTGTACCTTAAAAAGTCATAACCACATGACTTACAAAGCCAGAATCTCATACATGTAACAAACTACACAGATCTCTCACTGGTCTCCCTATTGAAAAATCATGACCTGACCATGAGAGCCTCAATACTTTGAAAACTAAACTGAACTTCAGACAGAACAAAGTTAATTCAAAAACAAACCTATAAAACATTTTTGTAGGGGGAGGTTGCCCCCCCCTCACTACTTAAACATACCAACGTCAAGACTGCTGTACCTCAGAGTAGGTTGAATAGTCTAGGCAGCTAGAGAAAATATTCCAAACTGCCAAAATCTCAGTCATATTCTTTGAGTTTTGTTACTCCAAGAATTTGGAATTTCAACAATTACACCCTTTATTAACCAAACTAAATCAAACATACAGTCAATATACCATGGTAGTAGACTCTCCACATTAACAAAATATCTGGAGTCGAATTTAAATGCCATCAGACACATACAGCGACTTGGCTGTCCCCAAAACATCATACTAATTTAATAAGCAACTCCCCTGTACATAAACACATACAGTGATGGACATTACATGAGTATGTGGCAGTGTTCATGCTTGCCTCATGCCAAAAGTAGGGTCATCTTAACTGGATTAAAAGGATTACAAGTAATTATGAAATTATTATTGTTCTCATTAGACTATAAAATCTAAGTCTTCCTTCCTCATAAGCAAAAGGATAAGGGTGTACATCTCTATTTAGTATTTTTGTGTTGCTATTTGCTTTACTGGACTCTGCATTCAGGGCTTATACCGGTGCATTTTACTCAAAGAAAACTGTATCTCCAAACGTGATAGCTGATTTTGAATTTCTTTGCCAATCAGAAGACCTGAAAAGGGAAACCAAGGTAAGTTAACTTTCTATGTGTTTTTGTCAAAACTGGTAAGGTACAGTCTGGTGTTCTGGCATAAGGTATTGCTGGGTTCTGCTACTCAAGCATGTCACGTTGCTGCAGTGTAAAGAATTCAGAGTATACGGTCACTCAGTAGAGGTGGCTCCAGAGTTATTAAATCATTTCAACAACTCATGCAGCAACCTCTCCAATGTCTGGTGCATTTTATCAAACCCTTCTGGAAATATACCATATGAGTAAGATAACATATGCTTCCCAAACCTATCAGAAAGGACTTTGCCTGAAGGATTGACAGGGGGCTCTGAGGTGCTGGAATAGTTCTAAGGGCTGCACCAGAGATAGTATCTGGTTGGGTGGGGGGGGGGGTCATTAACAGACAACATCCACTTTCTTGGGTACTGGGTATGAGGGCCAGTAACGTAGCAAGGGTGGGGCACAGGAGACAACTGCCCTATGTGTAAGGTGTTAGTGGTGTGATCCTGAGGTGCAGTTCCTGCACTCTTCAAGTTCTTTCTGTACTGGTATTTCCGAATAATGGTACAGAAAGGGAGTCAGTGCATCAGCACTTTGTGTGGGGTAAGCTGTAGCAAGCCAAGCAGACAATCAGCTTGCTACAGTTTAAAAAACAAACTGTTCAGGTGAAGAGCTGGGGAGGCCCCAGGGGCTGTAAAAGCCAGCTACCCTGATTGAGCCCCTACTGTTGTTTAGGGTCTTTCAGGAGGTTTACCAAAGATAACTTACCAGCCAGGATTATGGGTTGAACCTGCAAACCTTCTGTAGTCTCCTTTGAAGGAAGGGTATATGCAGGCTGCTTGCCAGCTACTCTTCTGCTGAATCATCTGGAGACTTTCACCAAAATCTGGGTCTTTGGGCAAGGAAAAATAATAGCTTCCCCCTCTTCCTCAACCAGATTCTTTATTGGCAAGACTAACGGAGACTAGAGATGCTTTGTTTTTGGCAATGTTCCTTTCTTAATCGCTTAACAAAAAGCTCATAATCGTAAGAGTAAAGTACCCTTTTGGTACACCATCTGAAAGGAAAAAACTGCAGAAGATTTGAGGAAACAATCCAACCTCTGCTGCTGTGAAAGTTCCACTATGGACATGAACTTACCATAATTAGGAAAGTAAGGCACAAACATAGCCTTCAATGAAGGCACTGATATAGAAAGAGCTGTAACTGAGGAAATCAGGTACTATAAGTCCACAGGCTTGCTATGAAATACCCCACTACAAGTACAGTTACATGCATCCTACTTATCTGTAGATGTTCACATAAGATAGCATAAAGACATTGTCCAAACGGGGTATTGTATCAAATGCCATAGACAGATTTATGTAGGCAGTATCCACAGTTTTCCCCTCATGCATTGCTTAGTGACATTTACAATACCGTCAACCAGATTCAGTATGCATGACTTTCCTTTGACAAAGCCAAACTGGGATGAATCCAATGTCTGGAGGTCTCCATTGCCCTTGCTGATAATTTCCATGTTAATTTTTCCCTGGCCTTGCAGATAAGACTAGTCAGACTAAAGGGTCTGTAATTTCCAGGATCTCTTGAAGGTCCTCCCTTATGAAGGGGGGTGAGCACTACAGTCCCCTATTCACATGGCACAAAGCCTGTTTTAAGACAATAGTTAAATAATGACTCCAGAGGTCCTAATAAGTAGCATTTTAGACTATTCAGGTAGCATCCTGGGATGCTACTGTAGCCCACTGAGGCCATGTTCTTGGCTTTACTGAGTGCAGCCTGTACATGCTCCGTAGTTATAGAAGGAGAGGTTATGTTTGAAAGTAATTTTGGGGGATGGTTGGGAGTGAGAGAGGGGTAAAGTCGGAACTGAATTTGTCTGCTAACAGGTTCACTATATCACCAGGCTAGGTGAATGTGGGATCATTAACCACCAGTTCAGCACATTGCTGTGTGCTGCCCTTGAGATTTCTGACAAAGTTGTTGAAGGCCTTATGACAATCTTTAACCTAGGAGGATATCCTAACTTCAAAGCTGGCTTAGCTTGACCTAATTAGCTCTCTTAGTTGCCTACTTACTTTGATGAGAGAGATTTCACCTTTACAGGAACTACCCTTTCTTATTTTGGTCATTTTTTTTTTTTTTTCGTTGGTTGTATAATCTGTCTAATTTGGGATGCCAGTAGGTGGTTGCTTCTGGGGCTAGTTCTGTGCTTACTTCTGGCAGTTAAAGCAACCTTTATGCAACTATTAAAAGTGTTGCACTGAGTTTCTGAGAGCAATTAAACATAGGCTAGCATGTTCTTTGGGTTTGGAGGGCACTGAATTTTGACAAACTATCACTTACTAATATGCAATTTACCTTGGAATATTTCCTAACTGTTTCTGGCTTTAAGCAGATTATGGAGTTGATTTTGATAGAAACAGCTTTATGGTCAGGCCTTACCAGTGAGGACGAGACATGGGAGGATGCGGTGTTCCTCCATACATGTGAGAACAAGGTCCAGTATGTTGGAGCCTCTAGTGGACCTACTCACTATTTGGTCAAGGGTGCTTGTATTTACGAGGTCCAGGAATCTCTGTACCTGTAGATTTGAGGTCATGTAGGATTCCCAGCCTATACAGGGGTAATTAAAGTCTCCCACGAGTAGGGTGTTGGGTTGGATGGTAAGTGTCTCCAGCAAGTCCAAGTATGCATTGTGAGCTTTTTGGAACACAGACGGTTACCTATAACTGGGTAGAATATGGTACATGATTTTGTATATGGTGATCTGCACATGGAGGAACTCCAGCACACTATCTTGCTTGACCAACATAGAGGTATGCCTGTTACTGATGTATACTGAGACAACTGCACCTTTAGTCCTCGTCTGTACATCTACTGGTCTAAAAGTGTGGAAGGCACTGAAATCTTGGGTCCCTATTAAATTATCGAACGTTTCGAAGTTCGAATGTCATATGGTCGACACCATATGATCGAACTACGGCTCCGTATGCGCAGAATCAGAAAATTTCCCTTTTCTGCCCTGAAATGTAGTTTCGGAGTTGGTATACTTAAGTAGCAGGGGGTGTGGGCGGTGCAGAGCATTAAGGTAAGTGTTTTTTTTTTTTTTTTTTTTTTTTTTTTACGTTTTTAATATATATTCGAAGATTCAAGTTTTGCTCATATGTTGTAGAACATATGAGGTTTAATACAGACCCAAAATCTTGCACTGATGGGGTTACTCTCTGCCTCTTTAAACCTTATCTCTGTAAATACACAGATATTTATATTTTCAAGTGTGAGGAGGGCCTGGGGGGAGAGTACTTTTTTATTTAGGCTCCTGGCATTCAGCAGTAAAACTTGAGGTTCTGTTGAGTTGATTTTGCTATACTGGTACGTTTGTCAATTTGGCATTGCCTAAAAAGGGCACTATGAGGGCAGACAAAGCCTTAACCAGTATTCAAAAGCCTAGAGGGAAAAGGTGCAGACCATCCTTGGCAAAGCAACGTGGTCTGCTGACAATCTTCTCCCAAGCTCCCAAATATTGGATCTCCTAAAAATTACACCAGAAAAACAGCCAGAAATTGAAATCAGTCATTTTTGCTCATATTGTGGCATCATCCTCAGTGATGATAATATGTTGCTCAGTGCTAGGCTCATATCAGCCTGAAACACACAGACTGAAAGCGCCATAACGTCTCTTCATATAGTCCAGGGAGGTACATCTCAGGTCATTTACACCTATGTGGACTAAGATGGAATCATACTGACACCTGTGGCACATTGACTTGAGTGCATTTTGAGTGTGTGTACCTTTAAATGCTGAGAGTTTTGGCACCTTTGAGGCAATTTACACCTTGTAACAAAATAGCTGCCATGTTTCTGATGAAGTTCTGCTACTAAGAGGAATGAAAGCATTCAAACTCTGGATTAAAGGTTCATTTAAGCATCTGCTTCAGCTTTTTTTTTTTTTTTTACTTTTTATTGTTTTAATTCAAACACTGTTTGGGTTATTGGTTTCAAAGCGATTCTCAGTTAAATGAAGTACACACTTATCATGGAGAGACTAACATTCAAACGTCAAAGTATGAAAAAAATGAATACATGTCAAATAATTAGAAAGGACCAAACTTGTGTAAGACAGAGGACGTTGTAGAGATTCTGAAGTTTCTGATTGCTATAAACTGGTTGACAGCCGAAAGCCACAAATTCACTGGCAGTCACATAGGTTGGTCTGGTAATTTTAATCTGAGTATATAAACAATGTGTTACGTATTATATTCATCTAACAAAGTCTTCAGTGCAGGACTGAAGCACTAATGTTTTGATTTATTATTTTTTAATAAATTATTTACAACAAAGTACTATAATACCGTTTGGTCCTCATTTCCTTGCTACATCAAAAATTTTTGGTGTTTTTATAGTGAAGAAGAGGACGTTGTAGAGATTCTGACGTTTCTGATTGCTATAAACTGGTTGACAGCCGAAAGCCACAAATTCACTGGCAGTCACATAGGTTGGTCTGGTAATTTTAATCTGAGTATATAAACAATGTGTTACGTATTACATTCATCTAACAAAGTCTTCAGTGCAGGACTGAAGCACTAATGTTTTGATTTATTATTTTTTAATAAATTATTTACAACAAAGTACTATAATACCGTTTGGTCCTCATTTCCTTGCTACATCAAAACTTTTTGGTGTTTTTATAGTGAAGAAGTTTAATATTTGTTAATCGTTTTGAAGAAAAGAAAGAAAATGGGTTAGCTGTTTAATTACAAGAACTTGCGAACAACTAATATGGCAGAAAAAACTAGTGTAAAATCAGACAAATTAAGTAAAGTCAAGGATGGCAAAGATGACTACATAAAGAGAAAACGCCCATGAAAAAGGGTAAGTGCTCTCGATAAGGACAAAGAAAACAAACGTTTAGCCTAAGAAATAAAATAACAAAGCAGACAAGACTATACTAGGAACTGCAGACATACAAGGTCAAAGGCTTTATGACCAGCTTACAAGACATTTATTATTTAAACATTTACAATAAATAATGTTTTAGAAAATACAAACATAATACATTAATAGAATGGAATACAATCTACAACAGATCTTCATAAACGTTCTCCAAGACATCCCACCCCCACATAAGAAAGTATTAGAAAGTCCTCTACATTCAGTTTAAATTTAAAGCACTGTTTCTCTGAATTCTTCTTAAAGCTTAAAACACTGGCTCACAGAGTCCCTCTTAAACCTATTCCATCTTAGCTTCTTGTGACTGTGGTATTCCCTACAAGAGTGGCCCCACCACTGACTAGGGGATCTACTAACTTATTATTCTTACCAGAATCATTTGCAAAATAACCCAGTATATTGTGATAGAGTTCACAAACAATGATTATGGCAGCTTACAAACCCTCAATCCTAACCAATCTGGTTTGTGAAAAGCAGACATTGCCTTCTAAATCTAGTAGAATTCTTACATGAGGTCAGAGACCCACTGGATGATGGCAAATTGTTGCACACTGCCTACCTGGATTCAGACAAGTCCTCAGATACTATCTGACACTGTGTTATATCTCAGAAACAGGTCCAATTAAATATTAACCCTCACAGAACTCAGTGGACAGAAAACTAGCTCAAAGGCAGGAACCACAAGTATGAGCTGGTAAGCACACTCTCCTGAAAAAAAGGCATGTCACCACTGCTATCCCAGAGGACTGGGGTTTGGGTCTATTTTTCTTGGGCATACAGTCTACTGCTGTCCAAGCCAACATTAAGAGTCTCTGGCTAACCATGTTTCCTAATGAGTGGAAACTCAGATATGTTGTCAACTTGCAATATGGCATCCATATCATCTAAGAGGGCCCAACAAACACAGACTCCTACTGTAAAACCCATGCTCTTTTAAAATATATCTGTTTTTATCAAGTTATGACATTTTAAGCAGTGGTACAAATGTATATACATTAATACAAAGAGAATAAAATCTTTAACAGTTTCCATTTTTAACTGTCATGCAGTATACACCTTTCATTCACTCCAGTCATCTGTCATTGGAAGAAACTGCAAATGTCTCTCTTTTACTTTAATCACAAGCCTGGGTGGAATGTCAGATGGCAGCTGTTGCTCAACTCCTGGATTAAGTTAAACCTCACTCTTTCACCAGAACATTATTCTGCAAATATTGTTTCCACAAATTAAATTTCAATGAAATTTGCTCCTTCCCTTTCCTAGAGATCTCATGTCCAGTGCCTTTATCTCCTTTACAATCCTCAGAACGGACAGTTGTGTATGCTTACCATAAATGTAGATGCTTGATTGTCTTCACTGTTGCAGTAATAATTCTCTGGGATTTCCTGCTGTGGAAGCTCTCGGTCTGCCCAAAAATCAGAGACTGTAGTCCCATCATCTTGCCCCCCCCCCCCCACTTCCAGTGTCAGAATGTCACGGTATAAGGGTCATTGTCTGGTACCATATTTTCAATTCTTTCTTGTCGTCAGTGCACAACTGTACTTGGCAGTGTTGACAGTCATTTGGTCCAAAGCAGAACCTTGATCAGAGATAAGTATCTCACTATGGAACAATTCTGCCATTTTCAAGGTCTAAAATGTATAAGATGTCAGTTGCTTAGTCAAATGTTTGCCTAGAGTGTGGAAAACTAATCCATCATCAGAATGTCCACACACACATTTTTTTTGCTTGGGCCCGGAGCATGACAAGCCTATCCACATTGCATTTGTTTTAATTTTAGAGCTATGAGCGTATGGCTGAATCACTGGAAATAAATGTTAGATAATGGAGTGTCGGAGGTCTTCATGCATTAGGGAATCTATTGGTCAGACTGAGCCTAGTTTTTCTCTTGGGAAGAAGCAGCATTTAAAGACACATGGTCGCCATCTGACAGTCCATCCAGGCTTGTGACTGAAGTAGAAGAGACACATCTGTAGTTCTTCCAATGACAGTGTATGCAGCAGAAGGCTCTGGTGAGACCCTTCTGAAGTCCAGTACCCTGCAGGCCTCCTCAATGCTCACATAGGCTGAAGGACTCAGGGCATCTGATGGATCTAGGGTCACTCTGCAGATCACAGCCTTTTTTTTTTTTTAAAGAAACAACTTGACATATGCAATCATACATTTATATAAATGAAAACAAGCCATACTGACATATTTTTAGTTGCAAACATTATAGATCACATATAATTTATCCAGTCACTGCTAGTCAAACATTAGATAGCTCATTCACATCCTGTCTTCTTTTAAACCTCATTCCTCCTCCAAAACATTATTCTGCATGCACTGTTCCCATAATTTCCATTTTTTTCTAAGTAATTTGCTCCTACCCTTTTCTAAATATTCCATTTACAGTTATTTTATCACTTGTTACTATATTCACTACTCCCATTCCATCTCAGAACATCAGAGGAATCCTCACCTGACAGACTGCAGGCTGTAGCCTAGGCTGACAAACATCCAATGCCATACCCAAGTCCAGACCCAAGGCAAAACAAAATAAGGCCGTTTCAAGCTTGCCTCAGCCCAGGATTTCTGGGTCCCAGTTATACCAGGTTTACCCACAGGATCTTGTCAGGCTGGCTGAGGATGACATGAGATCCAGGCAGCTCAACCCTAGTAGGACCCTTGCTACAGGATCTTCTGTTACAGGATTTATCGCTACACAAACTTTGTTGCATGCTGAAATAGTGGTGACATTCATCGGTGGTATAGTTGATCAAATTATGTAACAGCCAAACTTCAGCAGACTGACTGTTACATAATTCAGGGGGGGTTTCTGTTTCTAGGAGCTTGTATGATCCTGAAGTTAGAACGTTTAATTCCCAGGGGTGTGGAGGGTAAGCCCCACCACAAATGTGGCTTTTCAGTTTATTTTTATTATTTTTATTTATTTTACATTTATTTACTGGGAAAGTCCAACTGGACACAGGTCCATTTTCAATGGAGGCCCGGGGAGAAAAGCTCCAAATACCAATACAGTTCAAAAGAGACAATATAGTAATATATAAGAAAACAATGTCATATATACTAAAAATACATATAGCAGAGATTAACAATATCTAAATATTTGATAATAAGCCATATCCATATATATATATATATATATATATATATATATATATATATATATATATGTATATGAATAGGTGAGAGTTAAGTTACTTTTTTTATCTTTAACTAATGGGATGTGGGGTGCAACCATTTGATCCTTAGCAGAATCCTACTAACAGTGCAGTGGGATGGCTTAACCTGGGGAGTGACATGAACAATGGCAGTTATTTAAGTAGTGGGTTTTGAGAAGGTTTTTAAATTGGGAGGTGGCAGTCAAGTGTCCTGGTAGTGAATTCCAGGTTCTGGCAATGGAGCAGGCATAGAGGGATTTACCAGCATCATTTTTGTTTGATGACATTTATGTGGTTCTGATAAGTAGATCTTAAGGTTCCAGTGGTGGTATGGGGTGAATTAGATTATGAAATGCTGGGGTTTTGTCAGGAAGGTAGTAGAGCTTGTGAGCTATTGAGAGTTGGTTGAGTAGGAGTAGTTGAGGTAACTCAAGCCAATTAGGTTGCTTGAGGGCTAGACAGTGATGGGATCTATGAGATGCATCAGTAGCAAACTTGGCAATCTTGTTGTAGCAGGATTCCATTTTGCTTAGTTCGGTGTGGCGAAGGATAGTTAAGATGGGGGAGGCATAAAGGAGAATGGATAAGAGATGAGTCCTTGCTAAGATGGCTTTGGTAGTTTTAGTGATACTGTTCCTGTAAAGGAGACCGAGCTTTTTGTTAACTTTCTTAATTGTTTGGGCTATGTGTATGTTAAATTTTAGATTATTGTCAATTTCAACACCTAATAGTTTTGTGTGTGTTGTTGGGGTGATTTGTATATTATCCTTAGATCTTATGGTGAAATCATTATTTAGTGGAGGAGATCTACCAGGGCTAAAGAGAATGAGTTTTTTTTTTTTGGGGATTAAGAATATGTTTTATGTTAGTGAACCATGCTTCTAACTAAGGAAAAGTTGTTTTGGGTCATGGTTTTTAGCTCATGTAGGGTGGAGGAGGCACATATAATAGTGGTATCATCTGCGTATTGCACTACGTTGGCAGAGAGTGAGGATGAAGCTATCTGGTTAGTGAATAATGAGAATAGCAAGGCCCTGGGATGGACCCTTGAGGGACACCTATAGCTACTGGTAAATAGGGGGGACAATTGGTCTTGCCATAGAACAGCCTGCTGACGGTCTGATAAGTAGTTATTGAACCATGTTATGGTGGAGGAGCTTATGTTACGGGAAGAGAGTTTCTAGAAGCATATTATGGTTGACCATGTCAAAGACTTTTGATAAGTCTAAGAATATATTGTTTCTATGGTGATTGACAATGTTGGTAAATGAGAGTAGTGCTATGGTAGTACTATGGGAGGGTCTGAAGCCATGCTGGGATTTGGATAGCAGGTCATTCTGTAGGAGGTACTACATTAGCTGGGAATGAACAACTCTCTAATATTTTTGATAAAGGTGATAGAACTGCAATAGGGTGATAGTTGCTAAGCTCAAGGGACTTGTCCCCTTTGTGCAGTGGTATAATATGTGATATTTTCCAGGAGTGAGGTACTTTGCATTCTGATATTAACCTATTTAAGAGAATGGACACTTGATAGGCTATAGTTTCAGCTGTTACTTGAAGGAAGTCTGCCAGTAGATTGTCAGCTGCCAGAGTGGTTGGTTTCAGTTTTTTTGAGGAGTATAGCAATTGTATTAGTGGGGACTGGGTACAGGGAAAAACTGGGAGTTGTTTGTTGTACTGAAATGGGTAGGGGGGTCTCTGTAGGTAAGGGGCTGCTAGAAGTGTTGTGGGTGTTGGCTAGGGCTTGGACTGTTTCGGTAAAGTATTTGTTAACTTGGGTGGAAATGTTGTCATGGTTGTATGGTAATACAGGGGTAGGAATGATGGATTTTCCTGGATGCAGTAAATTATTTATTGCGGCTCAGAATTTTTGAGGGTTCTGAGCATATTTTTCTTGCACGGTTTTGTGATAATTAGTTTTGTCAAATTTTATCAGTTTTTTAACTTTGTTGCGGAGTTCAAGATAATTCTGTCTCAAGGTAGTGGGGTTTTTTTGTGAAATTGAAACCAGGCTTTCTCCCTTTCTTTCATTATGGTTTTAGTATCTTTTGTTAGCCATGGGGCATAGTTAGTTTTAATTCTAATGGTTCTGGGGGGGTGCATGACACTTCAAGAGATTAGGAAGGTTGAGTTAAAGTACTTCACGGCTTCATCTAGAGGTAGTTGTTTTAAGGGAGTCCAGTTGCAGCATTTTAGTGAATTGATTAGGTAATTAGCTCTGAAGGTCTTTCTGTTACGTACTACTCTGAGGATGGGTTGTTTATTGTGGTGGGATCGGTTCCTAATTAGGTGAGTTGCTCGATGTTCGCTCAGACTGTCAGGAAGACAACCTGATTGTTGAGCCAGCGTGGGGTCTGATAGCAGAATTCTGTCTAAGATGGACAGGCGTTTGGAGGATTTGTCAATTCTTGTGGGGGCAGTTATAATTTGGTTAAAACCATGGAGGTTAACATAGGTGGTGGGACTTTGGCTGGAACAGTCAGTCCAGTCAATGTTAAAGTCACCTAATAGCATGGTTTCTTGTGGAAGGGAGGATGACATCCAGTTTAGTAGGCTTTCTAGTATGGCAGTATTCTTACCTGGTGGGATATATTCACCTGCAATAATTATTTTACATTTGTGATAACTTTTTTAGATGAATTTAGTTGAAGATAATGGTAACTACCAATGAGTTTGTTTGATGTACTGTGTTTTGAAAAAAATGCATTTTATATACTTGTGCGTGTGTGTGTGTGTGTGTGTGTGTGTGTGTGTGTGTGTGTAGATACACACACACACACACACACACACACACACACACACAGTGGATATAAAACGTTTACACACCCCTGTTAAAATGCCAGGTTTTTGTGATATAAAAAAATGAGACCACAATAAATCATTTCAAAACTTTTCCCACCTTTAATGTGACCTATAACCTGTACAATTCAACTGAAAAACAGACAAATCTGTTAGGGGAAAAATATAAAAAATAAAAAACATACAATACGCTGGTTGCATAAGTGTGCACACCCTTAAACTAATACTTTGTTGAAGCATCTTTTGATTTAATTGCAGCATTCAGTCTTCTTGAGTAAGAGCCTATCAGCATGGCACATCTTGACTTGGCAATATTTGCTCACTCTTCCTTGCAACAGCGCTCCAAATCTGTCAGATTGCGAGGGCTTCTCTTGTACACTGCCCTCTTCAGGTTACCCCACAGATTTTCTATTGGATTTAGGTCTGGGATCTGGTTGGGCCATTCCAAAACTTTAATTTTCTTCTAGTGAAATAATTCTTTTGTTGATCTGGATGTATGCTTGTGGTCATTGTCGTGCTGAAAGGTGAAATTCCTGTTCATCTTAAGTTTTCTAGCAAACACCTGAGAGTTTTCGGCCAAAAGTGACTGGTATTTGGAACTGTTCAGTATTCCCTCCACCTTGACTAAAGCCCCAGTTCCAGCTGAAGAAAAGCAACCCCAAAGCATGCTTCACTGTGGGGATTCTGTTCTTCTGGTGATGTGAAGTGTTGTTTTTGCGCCAAACATACCTTTTGGAATTGTGGCCAAACAGTCCAACTTTAGTCTCATCAGACCATAACATATTTTCCCACATGTGTTTGGGAAACTTGATTTACTGTTTTGCAAATTTTAGCCAGATCTGGATGTTTTTCTGTGTAAGAAAAGGCTTTTGTCTTGTAACCCTACCCCATAGTTCAGACATATGGAGAATACAAGAGATTGTTGTCACATGAAGTACACAACCAGTACTTGTCAGAAATTCCTGCAGCTCCTTCAGTGTTGCTGTAGGTCTCTTGGCAGCCTCCCTGACCAGTTTTCATCTTGTCTTTTCATCAATTTTGGAGTGATGTCCAGTTCTTTGCAACGTCACTGTTTGCCCATATTTTCTCCACTTATTAATGACTGTCTTCACTGTGCTCCATGGTATATCCAATGCTGTGGAAATTTTTTGTACCCTTCTCCTACCTTTCAACAATGAGATCCCTTTGATGCTTTTTAAGCTGTCTGCGAACCATGGCTTTTGCTGAAACAGGTAACTGAGAAAATGTCAGGAAAATCATACTAGGACAGCTGAACTTTATCTGCGGTTAATCAGAGCCCCTTTAATTGATGACAAGTGTGTACCCAAGAAGACTGAATGTTGTAATTAAATCAAAAGGTGTTTCAACAAAGTATTAGTTTAAGGGTGCGCACACACAACAAAGCATTAGTTTAAAGGTGGGCACACTTATGCAACCAGTGTATTGTACGTTTTTTTTTTTTTTTTTTTAATATATTTTTTAAACTAACAGATGTGCTTGTTTTTCAATTAAATAGTACAGGTTATAGGTCACATTAAAGGTGGGAAAAGTTTTAAAATGATTTATTGTGGTCTCATTTTTTTATATCACAAAAACCTGGCATTTTAACAGGAGTGTGCAAACTTTTTATATCCACTATTAGATATATATATACATACATACATACAGAGCAAGAGAGATTCATAGGTGTGTACTAGGGTAATGGCACTGGGGCCTTTACAAGCCTAGCCCACAGAAATGCCCTGGTATTGTGCCGCCCATAGTTCCCAGTGCCTCTATCAAGTAGAGCCACTGGAGTGATCTTCTGGGTGAACTTTTTATTTCCCATCCACTCATCAAGATTTCTCTTGAGGAGGGCTAGTCAGGTCCTCTGTTTGACATGTATGGAAAGTCTATTCCAGAGCATGGCCACTCTCTGGGTTATGAACCTGTCCCTCCAGCATGTTCTGTTGACTGTGGTAATGAGGTTGAGGTCTCTGGAGCATGTGGTGCGGAGGGACAGGGATTTCTTTAAATGTAACATTTGTAACAGAGCTGGGTCAGACATGGATTTGTAAGTTAAGCAGAGATCGCCTCTTAGTTGACGATATGAAACGGAGAATAGCTGGAGTTTTTTTGAGTCTGTCTGTGTAGGACATGTGTTTAAGGCCTAGGATCCTCTTCGTGATGTACTTTTGTGGCCTCTCCAGCTGTTGCAGGTGTCTAGTGAGGTACATGCCAAATGGGGCATTATACTCTATGATTGGTCTAATGAGGGAAGAGTAGAGAGAAATGATGACCTCTTTTTTCCTGGATGCAAAACCCTTGGTAATGAGATGTGCCATACAGGACTTTCTGACCACAATGGCAATGTGGTAGTTGAAGGAGAGAATGCCGTCAACCTGTGTCTCCAGATCTCTTATAATGCTTTCAGTGTTCAGTGGGCTTCCACCGATGTGGTAATTAGTGGGAACTGAGTTTTTTCCAAAGGGGATGACGATGCATTTTTGGCATTAAGCTTAAGGCCATGGTTTCGACACCAGTCATTGATCTCAGTGAGGTCTTTCTGTAGGATGTCTGCATTACCTGGGAGGTAATAATGGCTCCCAGCTTGCAGTCGTCTGCAAATTTGGCCAGCCAGAGTCCCTCTGTGTTGGCCTGGACTTCTGAGAAGTAGATGCCAAACAGGAGAGAACCCAGGACCGATCCCTGTGTGACTCCACTCACGACTGGTTGGCACTCTGACTTGGAGTCCACTACTTTCACACTGTGTGTTCTATCTGTGAGCCAATTTGCAACCCACCTACCGATATAGGGGTTGCTGCCTAGTTTGGTGAGTTTATCAATAATTCCCGAGTGAGGAATGGTATCAAAGGCCTTGGCCTGATTGAGGTAAGCTGTATGAACTGCCTTACCTTCATCCACCCCTCTGGTGACTGACTCAAAGAAGTCAACCAGGTTGAGCAGGCATGATCTACCTTTCACAAAACCAAATTGCATGGGATCTAGAGTCTGGAGATTCCCTATATCCTTGTTAATTAGGTCTATGATGGGCCTTACATATCAGACTCGTCAGGCTAATGGGGCAATAATTTCCAGGGTCTGTAGTCGCTCCTCCTTTATGGAGAGGGATGACTGTAGCAGTGCGCCATTAGGTAGGGGACAAAGCCTGAGGAGAGGCTGTGAGTGAACAGAGCACACACATGTGGTGCCAGTTCATTTTGTAAGTGATGTAGAACACAGCCTGGAATACTGTTGGGTCCCATGGAAGCTGTGTTCTTGGCCTCAGACAATGCAGCTTTAACCTGTGTTGCAGTAATGCAGGGTGCCTGGCATTCTTCCAGTACTGAGATTGGTCCTTTAGGGGGGATAGAGGGGTAAAGATGGCACTGAATTTGTCGGCCAGTATATTGGCAATATCTGTTGGCTCAGTATAGGAGGTACCATTGTGCAGTAATGCAGAGAAAATCTGGGTATTGCCATGGAGATTCTTGATATAGCTACAGAAGGCTTTGTGATTGTTTTTAGTGTCTGCTGCAATTCTGCCTTCATAGCTGGCTTTGGAGGTTTTGATGAGGGATCTCAACTTTTTGTTGAGGCTAATAAGGGAATTTTTCCAGTCTTGAGGCTTCACCTTTTTCTACAACAGTTTCTTCCTTCTGTTGTAGAGTTTATTAAGGGCAGGGGACCACCAGACTGGCTTCCTTTTTTTTGGAGGAGAGTGACTTGGTTCTGTTGGGTATGGCTAGTTCCATGCATTTATGTACAAGTTCGTACAATGCATTGTTGTATGATTTGGCAGTCATGTATCTATTTTCCATTGGCAAGGGTGCTGTGAAGTTAGCCACCTCTGTTTCTAGGAGTCCAAAGTCAGCTTTGGAGAAGCTTTCCATGGTGGATACTTTTGCGAGGGGTGCGGATGAGATGTGGACTTCCATGGTGATTAGTTTGTGGTCGGATCTAACCAGGGAGGAAATGACTATTGGTGTAGAGCAACGGTTGCCCATGTTGGTAATAACCAGGTCAAGGATGTTGCTTCCTCAAGTGGGGGTAAGAATGAGCTGGTCCAGGGCATTGGAACTGATGAATTCCAGGAAGCGATGGGCCAGTGCATTGGTGCTCGAGTAGTTGTCCCAGTTGATGGAGGGATAGCTGAAGTCTCCTAGTATGAGAGTGTTGGGTTGGATGATGATAAATTCCAGGGTGCTTAGAAACATGGAGTGAGAGTCTAGGGACATGGTTGGGGACCTTATAGCAAGCTATGACCTAGATTGCAGTCTTACCCAATGTTAGATGTACCGGAAGAATCTCAGATGCATTATGCTGGGCTACAGGTCTAGAGGTGTGCATATCCTTTATGAATACGGAGACACCACCACCTTTGGAGCTTCGGTCCATGTTTCGCGGCCGAAAGGTGTGGAATGAGTTATAGCCTGGTAGCGGTGCAGGGGTGCTTTCTGATGCTTTAAGTCAGGTCTCCGTTACACAAATGTCGATGTCCTCCATTTTGGGGAGTGCTTCGAGCGACTGCATCTTGAGATTTAGACTTCTAGCGTTGAGCAGCATGACCGTCAGATTGCATTTATTTATAGCGGTTACGGTGGTAATTTGGTCTTTGGAATACTGCATAAAAAAGGCACTATATGGGTGACAAGAGCCTTAGCCAGTACCTGGAAACCCAGGGGTGACAGATGCAGGCCATCTCTGGCAAAGCATCGAGGTCTGTCAATCAAGTCATCCCAAGTAGACAGATACTGGATCCCCTTAGAATGACACCAAAAACTTGGCCAAATGTTGAAGTCAATATTTTTTTGTTTGTACTGCTCAGGGCTAGTGTCAGACCAGCCTGGGCCACATAATCCGAGAGCTCCACCATGTCTCTTTTCATGTAGTCCAGGGAGGTGCATCTCAGGTCATTCACACCCACATGGACAATGACAAAGTCATACTCGTACTTTTTGTGGAGTGACCTGAGTGCGTGTGTTATGTATCAGTTTCTGGCACCTGACAAGACAGCTGACTGGGCATTATTCCCTAAGTCACTTGATGGGTTGCCAACTGGCTTACTGACAGAACCCACACTGTAAAAGTAGCCAACTTAAAATCCAGCTCCAGACAAGTGGAGTACGTCAGGGTTCAGTCCTGGGACCACTCTTGTTTGGCATCTAATTCTCTGAAGTACAGGCCAGCACTTAGGGACTCTTGGCTAACAAAGTTCACAGATGACTGCTAACTGGGAGCCATTACTGAATCTCCAAATGATGTGGATATTCTACAAAAGGGCCTTACAGAAGCAGATGTTTGGTGCCAGAGCCATGGGCTCAAGCTCAATGCCAAGAAATATATAGTTATCTCCTTTGCGAAAAACATATACCCATGAATTACCACATAAGTGGCAGTACACTAAACACCAAAAGTGTGATACGGGACTGACACAGGTGGGCAGTGGTGTCACCTTCGATAACCACATTGCCACAACAGTCAGGAAATTCTTCTATGTGGCAAACCTCATCACTACGGGCTTTTCATCCAGAAAAAAGGAGGTCATTGTCCCACTGTACTCATCCCTCATTAGACCCATTATAGAGTACAACGCCACGCTTGGTGTGTACCTCACAAGACATCTGCAACAACTGGAAATGCCAAAGAAATACCTCACTAAAAGAATCACAATCCTAAAGCAGATGCCCTATGCTGACTGTCTAAAAAACTCCAGCTATACTCTGTCGTATATCGCCTACTCAGAGGTGAGCTCATCTTAACATACAAGGCCATGTCAAACCCAGAGCTGTTGGACATGCTACACTTAAAGAAATCCCAATCCCTCAGAGCCACATGCTCCAGGGATCTAAACCTGGTCATCACAATGAATAAAACATGCTGGAGTGATAGATTCCTGACCCAGAGACTCCCCATACTCTGGAATAGACTGCCCATACATGTCAAGCTGAGTGCCTCTTTGGCCCTCTTCAAAAGGAACCTTGACGATTGGATGGGAGATAGGAAATTCATCCCAGAGATCACATCAGTCAGCCTGCTAGACAGGGGACCAGGGAAGTAAATATTCTGGGAAGAAATAGCCAAGGAATTGTTATGGCTAGGCTTGTATAGGCCCTAGGGCCAATAGCCTAGTACCAACCTATGACTGTTACCTTCTCCTTAGTCAACCTAGTGAGTGGAACATCTGTGTGCCTCACTATTGAGTCATCTATGATTAGTGTAGTGTGCAAGGTGTTTAGCCTTAGGGGCTTAGGTTGAGGGGGCACACTGTGGAGGTGAGCTATGTGTCCTGTGGTTTGTGCTGTGTTGTGGTGGTTGAGTGCGTTTTTGTCTTGGAGGTCTCTGCTGTTTGGGTAAATTTCTACTGAGTGCCTCCGCAAAGGTGGGTGTGTGGTTTGTGTTTTTATGCGAGAGCTTTGATAGTGAGTGTTCTGGAGGGCTGTGTGTTCCATGTCGTGTGGTGAAAGTGTTGCCTTCTCCTTTTGACCAGCTAGACCGGTCTTGGCGGGAGAGTGCATAGCTTCCAATTTGGTGATATAAGTGCATCTCTTACAAGTCCGAGTGTTGGGAGGTAAGAGGAGAGGGTTGTCTGTGTACATCAGGCAGTTGCTGCACTGCCTCAGAATGTCAAAGTGCACCAGGTTAATAGGAGAAAGTACAGGGAAATGCCCTTTAATCATGCCAGGAGGGGTGGTCATAACTACTAAGTACTGGAGCTATTTCCATGAAGAACAACTAGTGCTGATGTCTCTTAGGTGTGCTACAATAACTGCTACAAAAACCTGTTGAAGTGCAAAGCAATTAGTCTATTTGAAGTGCAAGAGAGAAAAAAACAAGCAAGATCTAAGGGAAAAACTAAAGAGCAGACTTTCTGACACCCGTAATAGTTTACCTCAGCTCGGCACCACTGAGCGGAGCTTAAACAAGAGCAAACCTGTGTAAACATGGGCTTTTAAACCATAAAGTTGAAAGGGATGGAAAAACTGCCCAAACATTCAATAAACTACAATTTCTGGGCCAGAAACCACTCCTCTTGTGGTAGATAGGTTACCTAGTGCTTACTACTCCCACTGATAAAGTAGAAGGCTTCCCTCCAACACAGAAAGGCTTGGGGGGCTCAGAAGCTTACAAACAGTCCTAGATACAGCAAATCAGTATCAGGATCAGCACTAGACTAGATACAGGAAAGGCAGGAAACAAGTGCAAACACAAGCTTTTAAACCTGAAAGTTGAAGGGGATGGAAAAACTGCCCAAATGGCCACTAAACTACAATTTCTGGGCTAGAAACCACTCCTCTTGTGGTAGAAAGGCTACCTAGTACTTACCACTCCCACCGATAAGCTAGAAGGCTTCCCTCCAACACAGAATGGCTTGGAGGCTCAGAAGCCTACAAACAGTCCTGGATACAGCAAATCTGTATCTGGACTAGACTGGTTACAGGAAAGGTAGGAAACAAGCTTAAAACAAAAAAGCAGCTAAAACAGCAGTAAAACACTTCAAATGCAGTGCAATTTAGCACACTTGATTGTGTAGCAATATTAAAGAAAATACAGTTTAAATAAATACAATTAAATTAAAAATTACTAAAAACGTGCAGAAAGCTGTAAATTAGGAAAAAATCAAAATGGAGGCACTTAGAGTATCAGAAAGCAATGCCAGTAAATATATAAATAATCCAGTCAAGCAAAAATTAAGACAGTGCAGAATTCTGAACAGTTAAAAAGTACCAAAAAATATTCTTATCAGCTCTATATTTCCAGATTGTTTGAGAAGCACGCTCAGTCAGAACACATGGAGATTTTCTAGCAAAGTATTTTTTATATAAAGTGGAAAGGGAGAAAGGAGGAACAGAATATAATTCAAGGTTAAGAAACTTAAGTGGGGTTGGCCTTCTGAGATGTTCTCTCTATTAGGTAGAATGAACTAATTACACTAGACTGGGAGGAGTGTCCCAGATCAAATTTACATTAGGGGCGGGCAACTGCAAAGCCACCAAGTATAACAACAAGACACCAACAAGGACGGAGGGCGGGAAACTATACTACAGCTACTAGCTACTCAAACATAAAATACAACTCTCAGTAGGAAAAAGCAGTTTACAGTTAAGTAATTCAGTAAAAATGCAATTACAGTAATGAAACATTATCTAGCGATGAAAAATACTGTTAAAACAGTATAAAACAGTACAAAAATGCAGTGAAACAGTAAACGGTAAAAAAAAGCTTAATAACAGTGCAAAATGTAGTTGATTAGCTGTATAGCATAATTAAAAGTGTTAAGAAGTGCAATTCAATTAAATAAATAGAAATAACGTATTCTGCTCTTGGAGTCTTAGGGAATTTCTGCTTTGTCCCAGTGATGAATCACCACTCCACAGCGTGGTAAAAACAAGCACAACCCCATGCAGACACAGGGTTTAAATACCAGAAAAGATGGAAGAATCTAGAATCTCGAATTATTACCCAGTCCTGCTAGCCCCTGCTCTTTCAACCAATCACTCGTGCTAGAGAAAGTCAGGCAACCGTGCTATTCTCAGTGATAGAGAAGACAGGACACTGTCAGCATAAGATGGCTGCCAGAAACGCAGGAAACTCAACAAACAAAACAACCAGGCCTGGATAACAGCAGGCCTCTATCCAGCCTATGCTACCCGACTAGAACACAGAAACCTCACAAAAATGCACAGAAAAGCACAGATGGAACACTAGAGCATTCAAAACAGAAAATGCAACTCTCAGTATGAAAAAGCAGTTTACAGTTAAGTAATTCAGTAAAAATGCAATTACAGTACTGAAACACCATCAAGCAATGAATATTTATCTATGGATCTACTTCACTTCAACAAAATCCCATTTCAATGACATTCATTTCACAGAGACCAAATCACCTAAAGTTCACAATACTGACAACTCATTTCACTGAATCTCACTTCACTGAATTGTAAGACATAGACTTGATATGGCAGACTGTAGAGAACCGTGAGGCAAGTAAAAGGTATATGCCCTTTTCCCCACACTAGTGCAACTTGGACTTAGTACCACATTGGGCGGTATTGGGGCTGTAGCCCCCAACTTAATTTGGTTTTATATTGTCTGTTTTTTGTTAACAAGATATATAAGTAGTTTTTAAGTTGTGGAAAGAGGTAGCCATTAGTTTTGAGAGTTTGTGTATGGTTTCCCATTTAGTCTTGTGAAATTTAGCATTTTAAGCTGTCAGTGAAATGAGATACAGTTTAATAAGTTGTCAGTGTTTTGAAGTTTTGGTGATTTGGTCTCAGTGAAATGAATGTCAGTGAAATGGGATTTCAGTGAAGTGAAGTAGACACACACACACATATTATATATATATATATATATATATATATATATATATATATATATATATATTTATATATATATATATGTATATACACACACACACACACACACACATACATGTATACATATTAATAAACACACACACATATATATATATATATATATGTATGCACACATACACACACATATATGCACACATAAGTATATGTGTGTGTACATATATATCCACACACACTCCAATATATGTTATATATATACATTTATATATATATATATATATATATATATATATATACACACACACACACACACACACACACACACACACACACACACACACACACACACAGTGTGTGAACATTGGATGGGGAAATGGTAAGGGGTCATTAGTTTCAATGTGGTTGCTGTTTCCTTTGTTAAAGTTATACTAGAAACAGGGGAAAGGGCAAACAATGTACACTTGATATCGGCTTTGTATTTGATTTCGGTCTGCTGTTGCCACTACATGTGATTTGACAGACATGTTTTTTGGCCAGTGTACTAGTTGATTGTGGCATTTTCAGTATTACACCGTCAGCTGGTTGTGATGTTTGCTACTGCTGAAAAACTACAAAAATAGACAAATATATACACAAAATATATACATATTATTACCATCTACCAAACTCTTCCCTATCTCTCTATTTCCAATACGGAAAAACAAATTTCTTCTGTCTGGTCACTGGTGTACATGGTAGCTGAAAATCCACAACAGAAAGTGGTGTTTTATACAGTATGTAGATGACAGCATCCTTTATATATTAAACCATTCACACACAAAAAAAAAAAATGTAAACAAAAATATAATGCGACTTACCAGCACTGGGTAAATGATTAACTCTGTTTGGCTTTAACAGTTCCACTGGCTGATCTGGACAAGAAAGTCCATCTAAAGAAGAAGAAAATAATTTAGTTGCAGCATCAAACAACAGCCTGTTCTGCAAACAAGAAACATTACAAATTAAAAGTTGAGTGTTTGGATGAACATTTTTAAATAAAAGAATTAAATAAGGTTATATCTAAAGTGATAGGTATGCAATAAAATCCCTGATCTATCATGACTTTCTGGTAGTATGCATCTTTGAAGTACAGAAATATTGTTAAGCACAGGAAAATGCACCACAGACCAGTGATGTACTCCATGTCTGCTTAATTGTAAGGTGGCCCTCTGTAGTGGATCAGCTGTTAGAATTTACTCTTCATCCAGCCCCAGATGCTCCATATTCTTGGCATTTCTAGTTTCGATGCTTGACATACAGCAATCTCTTTTAACAGCAACTCATCATCATGGAATGGTCAAGTACATGTACACTGCACCTTGCTCTCCAACATTTGACACTGACTGAGCACATAATAAAGAATAAATAAACAAGAATATACAATGGCAGTGATACACTTGTCTGAAGTAAGAAGGGAATCCACATGCTGATGCAAGATGGAGAATCTCTCTACACCTTGGGTACATCAGGAGATTAATAAGTCCCAACCAGTAGAGGGCAACATTGTAAATCTGAATCAAGGTTGCGTTCCAGAGAAAGTGTAAATTAAACTTACCCACAACAGATGATGTTTGAATTCCTCACTGCAGTAGCCTTTAGGCTATATCGGTTACAATCGGCCAGCTTAAAAAAGCTCTGGCTACCCCCTCACCAACACATACACTTTTACTCTAACTGATGATTGACTAATCCCAAAGAGGGGAATCAGCAGTGAGAGTGAAGATTTCTTCAGGCCTTTATTTCCATACAAGGAGATAACAGCATAACAATCATGAATCAGACGTCAAATAGCAGAAGGAAACATATAACGTAGATACATACAAAGCAGTACTTCATACCCAAACTGCAACTATATACAAGAGCAGGGGAGCAAAAGGTGTGCATGGCTAATGCAGCAATGAGGAATTCAAATATCTACTGTTAGGGATAAAGTGCAGTGAAACCGAAGGGCAGTACTCTGAATTTAGAATGACTGGCTCACAGTCAGAAACGGAGAAATCTCCTGGATCAGTTCTCTATCTTTATGTGGTAAGTAGGCATCCTAGAGCTCCATACAGCACATCCAATCATCCCTCCTCAGAAGAGGCAGTATGGACTGGTGTGTGATCATCCTGATTTTGTCTGTGTTACAAATTGATTTAGATGTCTCGATCCAAAATTGGTCTGAGGACCCCTGTCTTCTTGTGCACTAAAAAGTACCTGGAGTAGACCCTGGACTCTAGCTGGTCTTGGTGGACCTGTTGGATGACAATTTTTTCTAGCATCTTGGAGACTTCTGCAGACTCCCATTGACTGTGTGAAACATCATGAATCTTTCTCTGTTTCACTGGTGGGTAAGAAAAGGTAATTGAATAGTCTCTGGTTATTATCCTTAGCACCCATGAATCTCTTGTGATGTTTTGCCAGGCTTGTGGATGAAAGGATAAGTGCCCCCTGACTGCCTCCACTGTATGACAGTCTGGTAACCCTTCAGGATCACTGGTAGGGCTTTTCAGTAAAGTAACCACAAAAAAACTGAAAATGCCATCTGCTCTGCATCTGGGATGATGTCCATTTGAGTTACCTCCTCCTCTGCCTTATGAGGTCTGTCAGTTGGAATTTTGTGGTAATAACCCTATGATTTCCTGAACTAAATTTTCATGCCACCCCTCTGATTCCTGGAAATCGAGACGTGGAAAAGTGGATTTCCACCGCAAACAAGTTTTTACCATCCTACTGGCTACTGGTCAGTGTATCTTTTACCTTTGGTCCAAAATCTGAAACCACCAAATGAGGCATAAACAAAGGACATCTTGAAGCCTTCTGCGAAATGGCAAAGATGCATCCAGGCATGCTGATGCATCGTGATGCTGGTGCCCGCTGTTCTAGCTGTGCCATCAGCTGCACTGGATAGCAGGCACATGAACAAATTCAATGCAGATTGCAGGGTAGATAGCTGGGAGTCCACAGTCTTTTGAACATCTGCTGGCAGGTTACCAAAGAGTGAATTCATAAGTTATTTTGTAAAGTATCTTTGGAAATGTGTAATGTTGGACTAAATAGTTCAGTGATCTGAAGGCAAATGTCACTGAAGTGTATATCCACTTCCCAAATCTGTCCAATAATCTACATTCTCTATTAGGGGGATGGACAGAGGAACTTTCTTCAGTCTGTTCCTTCTTAGTGGCCACCACTACGACAATGGCATCTAGTGGTGGACCTTTCCTCTAATGTTTTTTGTCCTTGAGGGCTACCAATATCCGATCCAACTTTTTCTGTACAGGTTCAACCACATCAGGGTCCTTCCATGCCCGATGAGCCATAAGGTCTATAAGAGGGTCTATGGGCGGTACCACTCAGGAGGCAGACGAGTCAGTACCAAAGGCTTTGAAGGAATGCAGACTTGTCTGATGAAGGCTCATCTGTGGACCAGCACCTTCACTGTTTCATCAATTCAAAGATCTTGTCAAAGGTGACATCTTTCAAGGGGGATCTAGGAGAGCCCTCACCTTCTTCCTAATCTGAATATTTGGTGACAGACTCTGTGGATGAGTCCAGGTGCTTCAGTTTACACATCTGTTTTCTATGGCCTTTTGCTGGGGGAATCATCAGAAGGATCCGAATCAGACTGGGAACTCCATTATTAAGTGGCCTCTGAATTTACTAGTACAGACTGTCCCAGTTTACAAGAGTGAGTATAAGGAGAAGCAGTACATACCTGGGGTTGGGATGAAGCCAAGCTGGAGGATAACGACTTTTCTTCTGGACCAACCAAAACCCTTTCAAAGGCCTTGAAGGCTGAGGCCACCAGCTATGCTGAAGGAAGTCTTCCACCAAAGGAAGGTGAAGAAAACTTTTCTGTCTGGACAGGCCTCAACTCTTGAGACTTCAGGCCCAAACTGTTTACAGCCAAGGCTCATAGGGGTAGAGATGGCTCTGAGAGTTTCAAAGTCGGCCCATGTCCCTGAGCCCTGGTGTCAACGCTTCGGCTCTCTGACTCATCTCGAGATATAGCCTTAAGGTTGATAATGTGTGCTTCCAAGCTCTGACTATTAAATGTGTACTTAATGCCTGGCTCTGTGGAACAAGCTGAAAAGGCATCACCAAATTCATCATGACCTCGGATGCCCACCAGGTAAACCTTGGAATATATGAAATTACCAATAGTTCTTTCTCCAGGGGATGACTACCATGTTCTAACACATTTCTTAAACACCAAAAGATTTTCAGAATGTAGATCCTCGCTATGGAGGCTATCAATATGGTGGAAGCCATGGATCTAGGGCCAAAAGAATGGTTTTTTACCATCATCCTTTCATCTGGGACTCCAGAAAATTCTCCTTGCCGAGTGGCATGGAGGTCTTGGAGTAGGTGACTAGGGTTGCCCCCACCACAACCTTTCTTGTTCTTGGTATTGATCCAAACTTGGAAAACCTCAGTCAAAGACAAACTTCTTTTACAGATTCCACCAGAAGTTTTAAGAAAATGTCCTGGCAGTTTCAAAATTAAAGTCAGAATCCTACTTAAATAAGGGGTGAGGAGGTGGCAGGGCTAATTATACATTTAAATCATTCCTACAGTGGAGCTTTCTCCCCACCTCCACATACATGCCTGCTATTTGTACTACAAAGTCAGAGACTGCTGTCTGACATACTGCAGCTTCAGAGTAAGTATATATATGCCTTGTGGCTAAGGACTGCACTTAAAATTAATGAATTTTCAATAAGCATACATCCCCCTTCTGAAGTCAGTTGAGGCTGACTTGCTGGTCACGTTGAAGTCTCTCTTCTGACTGAGCCTGAAGTTGGCAATCATGCTGTTAAGGCCAGTTGTGGTTCCCCTTTGTCCTCAGAAATGCCATTATCAGGGCAAGGTATTTTACAAAGAACCCAGGAGGTAGGAAATCCACTAAACTGGGAATGAAATCAGAGGTACTGTCTGTGCTCCTTGAGAATTGCAATATGGAAGGATGATATCCTTCAGAACTAGGTAGCCTTAAACATTAGCAAAGGCAGGCAGGGACTTTCAGCATTGGTTATTTTGATACATACAATATAGGACTCCTTTGATGATCCTTTTTTTTGCAATTAGCAAGAGTCTGGAATAGAACCTCTTCTCATTCTTTTTGGGGAAACATACCAATGGCTTTTTAAGAAGCTGTCTGAGGAGGCTTAAAAACAATTCTCACTCTATCTCACCTTTTTTGGCAACATGAGTTCACATACACTGACAGAAAAACAGACCTTAATAACAGACTACAGTATTATTACTGTTTTGCCGTAAGGAAGTTTTTTTCACAATTTTCATTCAGTCCAATAATACATAAATTGCTCAATTCCTACTGTCCCTTAAACCTCACTCATCTTGAAAATTATTCTGCATGTATTATTCCCAAAGATTCTATTTATTTATATGACATCTGCTCTTTCCCATTTCTACTGATTCTACTTCCACTTCTTTTAGCCGTTTTACAATCACCAATATTTCCATTACAGCTGGTTTAATCTCAGATTTCCAATTTCTAGTAATTGCTTCATCAATTGCTACATCAGTGGCATTAAACTTAGCACTGTCTTGCTATGCCAATGCAATTCAGATCCTACATCCCACCTTCAACAAATCACTTCCTCTAATATTTCTGTCAAAGTACTCTGTTGGGAATTGTTAAAATCTGCAAACTCATTACATTCCCCAACATGCTCCCAATTCCATTTTCTTCTCCCTACATCTCCTATATTTCCTTCTACCTAAGGAAAAGTCCTGTGAAGTTTGCATGGGTACTTTTTTTTACCCCCAAGTAAACACTTCCAAACAAAAAATCCTAAACCTTAAGGACTTTCTTACATACAAGTCATCTCTAAAGATTTCTTCCCATTCTTCCTTTGTAATGCGTCTTTCTATTGTTTTTTTCCAATTTTTCCAACCTCATTTGATAACAGATTCGTAGCTAAAATGCAATTATTTCTTCCATTATTACTTGAAGGCATCCCTATCTGTGAAATCCACTTTGTATTCTCAGAACTAAGCCAGTGTGAGCATACATTCTGCTACTTTGGCAAAATCAATGTGCCCACAAATTACCACATAGGTGGTAACCCATTAAGTACAGAGAACGTAATTAGGGATCTGGGGACCCAAGTTGATAGCAATCTCTCCTTTGACAACCACATTGCCAAAGTGGTTAGAAAGACCTTCTACATAGCCCACCTCATCATGAAAGGATTCACATCTAGATCAAGAGAGGTAATCATGCCCCTTTATTCATCCCTCATCAGGCCCATCATAGAATACAATGCCCCCTTTGGGATGTACCTTACCCGACACCTGCAGCATTTAGAAAGACCCCAAAAGTACCTCACCAGGAGGATCAAGGGACTCAAACAGATGCCATATGCTGCTCGGTTAAAAAAACTCCAGCTCTACTTAGTTGCATACCGCCTACTTCGAGGCGATCTATGCCTGACATATAAAGCTATGTCCAATCCAGAATTAATGGACATGTTCCACCTCAGTAAATCTAAATCCCTTAGAGCCACGCACTCAAGGGACTTGAACCTCAACACAGAAATAAATAGAACATGCTGGAGGGACAGATTCATAACCCAGAGGCTCCCTTCGCTCTGGAACAGAATTCCAATTCATGTAAGGCAGAGCACCTCACTGACTCTCTTCAAGAAGAATCTTGATGAGTGGATGGGGGACCGTAGGTTTGTCCCGGGGATTACTTCCGTGTCACTATTAGACAGAGGCACAGTAAACTAAACTTTAAAAAGGGCACAGTATACTCAAATCAAGGGGTGGCGTAAGCCAAACACAATCAGGCTAGGCTTATAAATGCCCCAGGGCATATAGCCTAGTATGAACCTATGAACCTATGAATGTCTGACGAGCCTGATCTGCAAGGCCATGGAACGTACTATCATGGAACTTATAAACAAAGACATTGGCAACCTTAAAACACTGGACCCCACCCAGTTTGGGTTTGTGAAGGGCCGATTTTGTCTACTGAACCTGACTTGACTTCTTCGAATTAGTCTCCAGAGCCGTGGACGAGGGTAAGGCAGTCCACACAGCCTATCTGGACCTCGCCAAGGCCTTTGACACCATCCCCCACTCTGGAATCATAGATAAACTTACTAAGCTGGGCATTAATCCCTATGTCACTCAATGGGTTGCCAACTGGCTTACTGACAGAACCCACACTGTAAAAGTAGCGGACTCCAAATCCAGCTCCAGACAAGTGGAGTACCTCAGGGTCAGTCCTGGGACCTCTCTTGTTTGGCATCTACTTCTCTGAAGTACAGGCCAACACTAAGGAGTTTGCAGATGACTGCTAACTGGGAGACATTATTGAATCCCCAAATGATGTGGATACTCTACCAAAGGGCCTTACAGAAACAGATGCTTGGTGCCAGAGCCATGGGCTCAAGTTCAATGCCAAGAAATGTATAGTTATCCCCTTTGGGAAAAAAACATGCACCCTTGAATTACCACATAGGTGGCAGTACACTAAACACCGAAAGTGTGATAAGAGACTTAGGGACACAGGTGGACAGTGGTCTCACCTTCAATAACCACATTGCCATAACAGTCAGGAAATCCTTCTATGTGGCACATCTCATCACTAAGGGCTTTTCATCCAGAAAAAAGGAGGTCATTCTCCCACTGTACTCGTCCCTCATTAGACCCATTATAGAATACAACGCCCCATTTGGTATGTACATCTCAAGACATCTGCAACAACTGGAAAGGCCGCAGAAATACCTCGCTAAAAGAATCACAGGCCTAAAGCAGATGCCCTATGCCGACCGCCTTAAAAATTCCAGCTATACTCTGTCGCATATCGTCTACTCCGAGGCGATCTGTGCTCAACATACAAGGCCATGTCAAACCCAGAGCTGTTGGACATGTTACACTTAAAGAAATCCCAATCCCCTCAGAGCCACACACTCCAGGGATCTAAACCTTGTCATCACAATGAACAAAACATGCTGGAGGGATAGGTTCCTGACCCAGAGACTCCCCAGACTCTGGAATAGACTGCCCATACATGTCAAGCAAAGTGCCTCTTTGGCTCTCTTCAAAAGGAACCTTGATGACTGGATGGGAGAAAGGAAATTCACCCCAGGGAATCACGTCAGTCACCCTGCTAGACAGGGTTCCAGGGAAGTAAATAGTGTGGGAAGAAATAGCCTGGGAATTGTTATGGCTAGGCTTGTATAGGCCCTAGGGCCGATAGCCTAGTACCAACCTATGAACCTACAATACTTTGTATAATTTTCACCATTCTTCTTAAGGACTTGCATCCAAAATCCTTATCACTGTTTATCTCTTGAACAACATCTGTTTCATCACCATCCTTTTCCACTTTGATTTACAACATTCTGAGTCAGTTATGTATTTGAGCCTTACCTGCAGCTTTAAAGAACCCCTTCAGATCAGATTATGTTTAACCACATGATTCGCTGGAGAGAATCAACTTAACTCATTTCTTATCAGGCACATCTTCTCCTCCAGTTGATGAAAATATACAGCAAACTCTCAGTTATCCGGAACTCAAGCAACCAGCAAAAAAAAATATTGAAGAAATACAGTACAATTTTCATGTGTTGCACTTTCTGCTTTCCCCCCGCAGAAACATACCTTAAGTTTTTAGAGTTTTAGAGTTTTCAAAAGGAAGATAGGAATAAATTCCCTCTCTCCCCAACCTGAGAACAAGTCAAACCAAACAAATACTACAAAGTACAGTATTAGTCAGGCATATTTTTAATAATAACTCTCAAGCAACCAGAAACTACACTTATCAGGCATCTACCAATCCCCATAGGTGCCAGTTAACTGAGAGTTTACAGTATCTGACTTGCGTATAAGACTACAGACTAGAGAGACTGCCATAGGCAGACATGCTCCTTAAGTATAGGTACACCTCTTTCTACTCTGCTGCCTAAGTCACTTGCTAAAAGTTTTTGCACCTATGAGTTAATAAAAATTTCCAAAACTGATACATGTGGTTCAATATGGCTTTATGGAGGGAAGGCAAACAATTAACAACATTAGCAGAATGTAAGAATATGTCATAATTGGAAGATCTTGACACAGGGAAAGCTTTTGATAGAGTTAGCCAAGATTTTATAAGTAGGGCAAAGGAAGCATTTGCATTCCCTGATAATTAATTAATTAATTAATTAATTAATTAATTAATTAATTAATTAATTAATTAATTAATTAATTAAGCATTTGTTTGCCAGGAAAGTCCGACTTGGAACAAAGCCAATTTTCAGCAGAGGCCCGGGGAGAAATGCTCCAGATGCATGTCTTTATAGCATGGGAGGAAACCAGAGCACCAGGAGGAAACCCACATAAATGCAGGGGAGATATGCAGACTCCACACAGAAGGCACCCCAGCCGAGAATCAAACTGGAGAACCTCTTGCTGTGAGGCGACAATGCAATCACTGTGCCATCTAATTAGGAGAATATATTAAGGGTCAAAGGCAAGAATTAATAATTAATGTGGGAGGGTTCCTCTCAGACAAGCAGTGTTTGAAGAGAAGAATCAGGCACTGGTGCCTTCTTTCTAGTTTGTTTTACATTTACAGCCCCTGGAAAAGAAAATTAGGGACTCATACATTCAAGGAAATAACTGGTATCGTATCCAAGGAAAACGTTTAATCTACAGATGATATTATTTTGTATTTGAAAAATCCAGAAAAGGACATTCCTGTATGATATATTTTGATGCAGTTTCAGGTCTTTTCTGGATGTAAAATTAGTGAAGATAATACAAAGTGTACAACAGTAAACAAAGTACCCACTCATAAACTGGTTCAGAAATATCCATATTTATGGGGACATAAGTAGAAGTATTTATGAGTACAGATTAAATACATTTTGTTGTGACAGCAAAGGATATGTTGGACTAAAGAAAGATAATACAAAATCCAAGAAACTAGAAGTTCTTCTTTATGGATATAGTCAGTAAGATACAAGCAGAGAGAACGTATTTAGTCCCTTTAACATTTTATATGCAGGTCAGACATATTTTTTAATCAACCAGAAGAGAAGTTGTGGAAGTTAATTAACAAAGAATGGAAGGAATTTGGGAAAGGAAGACAGAAAGAGTTAAGAGGGACAACATGATCCTTCCCATAAAAAAAGGTGGTTTAGGAGTACTGGATTTAAAGGGATATTTTAGAGTCACGCAGTTAAGGCTCATCTACATAACACAAGCAGAAGGTTATAAATTAAAGTGGAAGGGAGTGATGATGATGAAACGGGGTGGGGGTCAAGAGAGTAGTATTTTGGATGCAGGTCCTTAAGGAGAGTAATAACAAGCACAGACAACAATACATTCATAAAATAGCAGAAATTACTCTATGAACTAAGCCACCACAGAAATAAAGGCAGATTTTACCAATAGGGATGAGTGCAAGTAAAGATACAGAAAATAGGGAAGAGGGAGCAGGAATTTACTGGAGTACATTAAACAAGGAACCAAGGTATTGGCGCAAATAACTCTACATGGTAAGTTAATACAGTAGGATGAGGCCAAGCAGAAGTTTGGCCTGCAGGTTAGAGACCGACTTTCACACCAGGGACTGATAACAGAATATAGGCAAAGTATGAGGGATAGGGGAGTGCTAAGTGAAAGACCAACTATGGCAGAGATTTAGCTGAGGTAAGAATAGAAGCAGCTATTAAAAAGTGATAATTAACAGGACATATAACATATGGTATAATACATATAAGAATCAATTAGAGGAGGTTAAAACAGATTGGGAAGACAGACTAGAAAAGCAATTTACGAGGAACAATGGAACTGCATCTGTATTGCTCTAACATGTTCAACAAAGTCCAAAAGCTTTATGAGCTTTGTTTGAAAGAGTTTGCATACATATTTCTATACCCCAAGCAAACTTCAGATAATTTTTCCTAAGGAAGACAGCAAACATTGAAAGTGTGATAGGAAACAGAGGTTACTGGAAATGTGTTCTAGGAAGGAAACAAGTTAGCAGATAAAATTACCTACACACTGTTTTGTCAGACATTTTGGGGGAGTAAATTGTAACAAAATAAATTAATCGTTTGAGCTGGGAATTAGGCTCTGAATTGACTAGACATTGCAAAGTTTGTTCTAAGTTTAATCCTATTGCTTGCCAAAAAAAAACAATTACTAGAAAAAGAAAACCAAAACATAAAACCAACTGTAACTGAAGTACTGAATACAGTAAGGAGGGTAAAAGAAGTGGATCTAGGATCCGTAAAAATAACACAGCAAATTACATGGAAATGGACTGAATCTGTGGGAATAATGTTCAGGAGGAGAAGTGAGGTATACAGGAAGAAGAAATTGAACAATTATGTAATGTGGAAGTGAATGATAATTGTTAAAAAGGAAACATATACTGCATAAAAATGTCACTATGGTTTGTTTTTGTTTATATTAATGTATGTGTGCGTATGCAAATGTTTCATTAGTGATTTAATAAAGAAATTTATAAAAAAGTCATTATCAAAAAATTGCTTAACAGCAAACTTTCAAATGCTGTTCAAATATTCCCTTAATTTTCCCTTCTTATAGTTATCATGCAATAATTTCCTCCAGTAAGTTCCAGCACAGTCTTACCTATTTTCTAATCACTTAGGTCCAAATAAGAACTCTTTGTCCAGAGGTACATTTAGAGTCTCAGACTTCAAACGCTCTGGAAGGGGTTGTTTCCTTAACCAAGCATGTCTGTGGATAACAGAACCTAAGGCGGCTGCCCTGTTTGATGCTTCCCATGCCGCTGACAAATAATGGGATTAGTGTTTGATCTAACTGCTCTGTTTGTACATATGTATGAAGGCACAGTCTTCGAGTTGAGTAAAACCAGGCTGTATTTAGGTGCCAATATAAGACCTCGAGTTAATAAGGTCTTAGGTCCCCAGATTCAAGGCATCTTCTTTTGGCTTTCTCTACTGGCGGGCATATTTACTTAATACTGTAGACAGAATATTATATTCTGCATCCTATTCTATTACTGAGCTATCAGGGGAACCTACATATATGTTAGGATAGTCTTAGTCTTCTTCTTCTTCCGGCTGCTCCCGTTAGGAGTTGCCACAGCGGATCATCTGTTTCCATTTCTTCCTGTCCTCTGCATCTTGCTCTGTCACACCAACCACCTGCATGTCCTCTCTCACCACATCCATAAACCTTATCTTGGGCCTTCCTCTTTTCCTGTTACCTGGCAGCTTCATCCTTAGCATCTTTTTCCCAATATACTCTGCTCCCCTTCTCAGCACATGTCCAAACCAACGTAATCTTGCCTCTCTGGCTTTGTCTCCGAACCTTCCAACCTGGGCTTAGACTCTTAGTCTCTAGTATCGGAATTCTTACAGACAGGATTAATAGATATAGTTATGTCCAGGATAACTATACCACAAAACATTCATACAACTACGACTGTGTGATCTATGGATAAACTACTGCTAACTAAATAATGACTGGCTATAAAAATGTCTGCTCAACACATCTGAATGCCAGTGACTCTACCTTCTATTTAGAAATATAAAAGCAAAGCAGGTTCGACAGTCATCCTCACTCCATGACGAGACAAGAGACTGAGATGCTCAATGCATCAAATGATGCAGGTTAATTTCTAAATAAAGAAAGCTACTTTTCCAGGTGAAAGCCTAGCATATTGTCACAAACAGCTGGCTGTCAAGGTTCAGATTTTAATGGAAAAAATAGAACCCCTAATTACAATTAATGCTTATGCTTATTAAAACAAACTGCTTGCAGTGACAGCTGAGATATTCTCAATTTGCTATGCAAATAGTACTCAATAATGAAAACAAGCTTATGAAAATTGACACATCGTGTATTACAGAAAACAATATATAGGTTGCTTTGCATCCTCTGCCCAATAACAACCTTGTAATCAAAGCTTTTGTTTTGTTTTTTCAAACATTGTTTTTAGAGAGTTAAAAGTCATCGAAAGTATTCAACTTTGTTTTCTTACCACAAGAAAGTTTAACTTACGCAGTGTGTTCGACCTCAGAGGCATGGTTTCAGTCTGACAAAAAAAAAAAAAGGAATCCAAAGCTATAGTGAAGCATTTAAAATAACACAGTGTCACCACCAAAAATCTGTTGAAGAACACCAGAACTATCCACTACAGACTTTGGCTTACTGTACATACTGCAGAGCTAACAGCACTAAAGGTATACTATAAAGCATTTAAATTAGTGACTGATGAGCAAGGCTGCTTCCAGAAACAATCTTGATAAATATCAAATACAGACTAAAAGTGATTTAAAGCATGACAATGGGTGAAGTTCTCAGCTTTAAAAAAGTTTCAAGCAAGCTTTGATTTTTAAAGGCATTCATAATAAGAGAGGATGAAGCAGGGATGGAAAAACTCTATGGCTGCAAGTAACAAAGTGTCTCAAGAGCTACACCCATGTGGAAAACAGATTGTGATTAGAAAAATTCACAATGCTACTCTGCGGTCCTCTACAGTTACATAAAAAAGAAACATGCATATTCTCCCAAATATGCAATAGCTGGCAGATTATACTACTGCTGGCCATCATACAATAACCATTTACATGTAATAGGCAGTGAACAGCAAGCATTAGTTATGTAGCTACACATAAATGATAGGAGAGGAAAGCACATACTTTCATTAGAGAACCAACTTACTCAGAGGGAAAACAAACTTTCACAAGGAAAAAAAAAATCACTAAAAGAATCAATTTATTTACTTATACTGACTAGGCATGTCCTACATATCCTATGGCCCTTTTTCAGAAGAAATGCAGTGTACTTATAACGACTTGTATATCTCAAAATAGTGTTTGCCTTCATATGCACATGAACTACAATAAGAAAAGGCAGCTGGAATCCTAGCTTCACATATCTTCCTATGGATGGCACCTCACTAGTATCTATCAATTGTCCAATGGCTAGTAGCTGTATAACATTGTACACCTGACCAAATGCCATGTTCATCAATGCTTGTAAATTACCTTTGTCTTGAGATGCAGTGGTGTATCAACCTGTATGAGGTGTCTTTGTGGAGTTTTTCCTCCCACAAGAAGACAGGAAACTTTGTATTCATAGAACATGATTTTTATTTATTTTATTTATTTAACATTTGTTATCCGGGAAAGTTCAACTTGGAACAAAGGCAATTTTCAGCGGAGGCCCAGGGAGAAACGCTCAAGACGCATGTCTTTGTAATGTGGGAGGAAACCGGAGCACCCAGAGGAAACTCACACGAACGCAGGGATGACATGCAGACTCCACACAGAAGGCACCCCAGCCGAGAATCGAACTGGAGAACCTCTTGCTGTGAGGTGACAATGCTACCACTGCACCGTGCATGATTATAGCAATAACCCACGCCTGGGTGTGGGTAATGCTGGATTTACCCACGGTTGGCGTGGTTCGCCCTCGGGACCAAACAAAGCCAACCGTGGGTAAATACAGCATTACCCACACCCAGAAGTGGGTTATTGCTATTATACCATGATATTATTTAAGAAAAGAAACTATTACTTTTCTTAAATAATGGCATAGTATAATGCCTGTTTACTGCCCTTCCGCAGATGTCTGGCATCCGCGGCAGTTCTGATGTACTGCGCGCCTGCGCAGTACATCAGAGTTGTAGCAAAAGCAACGGAGAAAGCAAAATCTCCGTTGCTTTTTTTTTACTGTTTTGCTATGTTAAATGGGTTTAACATAGCGAGACAGTTTTAAAATAAGCAACGGGATGTCCGTTGCTTATTTTAAAACTGTCTCGCCATGTTAAACCCATTTAACATAGCTAACAAAAAATGCAACGGAGATCTTGCTTTCTCCGTTGCTTTTTAAAACCTGTCTCGCTATGTTAAATGGGTTTAGCATAGAGACAGCTAAAATAAGCAACGGAGATTTCCGTTGCTTATTTTAAAGCTGTCTCGCTATGTTAAACCCATTTAACATAGTGAGACAGTGTTTTAAAAGTAGAGTTATACTAATGGAAAAAAGTCCGGGCGACTGGACCTTTTTCCATTAGTATAACTCGATTTACAATGTGCACGCTGGCCAATCAGCGTGCACGTTTTGGGGGGGTCATGGTATAAATAAAAATATTCCCTATTCTGAAAGGCTAGAGCAACTGTGGCCTTACTTTTTTATTTTACTTTTTTTTTTTTTGTTTGTTTTTATTTACTTTCTTCTACTGTAGGAGATCGACAGGTGAATTAATTTTAATGAATCTCCTGAAAGTACTCCATGCACAAACTCACATATATAATCATGATGATTTAAGAGTGTTGAAAAGCACACCACCCAAACCTGTTGGTTACAGCATGAGGACATTTTTTAAAGGCCCCAGCAGTCCACCACAATCTCCCTTACTTAACATTCTAATTCTAACTACAGGACAAAGACAAACATCCTGCAATGGTAAAAAAAATCTAAAACATACTGTGACTTCACATGCAGAATAAAAATGTAAAAAAAGTGCATATTTAGCAGAAATGTTTTCATCAAATGACAGATCTCATCCTTTAGCTTAGAAAATATTATTTCAGAGATATGCATTTCTATTCAAATGCTTAGGTTTAAAAAAAAGCAAAAATTGTAACAATTTACAAGGCAAAACAGTTGTTAACACCATGCAGATTTAAATGAAACAGTAGAAAAGGAGTTAACAGAACAAATTGCCAGTGATTACTTTTTTTAATTTTCTTTTTCATTTCTGAGCATGTGAACTAGTCCTGAAAGCAGTTTTCAGCCATGACCCTGACCAATTATCCAAATGCAATGAATAAAACAGACATCCACATACATATATTATTGCAAGTATAGGAATACAACAAACAGAATATAAACATTACTAACAGACTTGAAGACAAAAATTCAGAATATAAGCATCACTAATGCACAGCAACCATGCAAAATACAGCACTTTTACAAGGTACACATGTATAACACTAACATTAGCAATATGGGAAAAAACATAAGCAATAAGCCTGAGTACTGGCTTCATCCCACCTGAGTGGAGGATAGCCACGGTCATCCCTTTGCACAAAGGTGGAGCATCTGCCAATCCGGGACATTACAGACCCATCAGCCAAACTAGCCTGATCTGCAAGGCCATGGAACGGATTATCAAGGACCTCATTAACAAGGACATTGGCAACCTCCAAACACTCAATCCCACACAGTTTGGCTTTGTCAAGGGGAGGTCATGTCTGTTAAATCTGGTCAACTTCTTTGAGACATTCAGCAAGCCAGGCGCGAGAGGAAGACAGTGCGCACATCACCTACCTTGACCTGGCCAAAGCCTTCGACACTACTCCCCACTCGGGCATAACAAATAAACTCTCTCAGCTAGGCATCAATCAGTTTGTTATCAAATGGGTAGCAAATTGGCTCACTGATAGAACCCACCCAGTCAAAATAGGGGAAGCCACCTCAAGCAGTAGACTTGTAGCGGTGTACCCTAGGGTTCGTTCTTGGGGCCTCTGGGATATACTTTTCTGAGGTGCAGGCCAAAACAAGTCGGCTATGACTGACCAAGTTTGCAGATGACTGCAAGCTGGGCACTGTCATCAATTTCCCTAGTGATAAGGACATTCTCAAAGAGGGTCTCACCCAAACAAATGACTGTTGCCAAAAACATGGCCTCAAGCAGAATATCAAAAGATACATCATCATCCCTTTTGGGGAGAGTGCCATCCACACAAATGATCACATTAATAACAACATCCTAAGCACGCAATCAGTTGTGAGGGATTTGGGCACCCAGGTTGATAGCAACCTGACTTCTGACCACCATGTTGCTTCCATTGTACAGAAAGCTTTCTACATGGCCCTCCTCAAAAGTAAGGGCATCTCATCCAGGGACAAGGAGTTCATAACATCCCTGTATTCCTCCCTTATAAGGCCCATTAGTAAGTACAATGCCCCTTTTGGCATGTACCTTGCAAAGCACATGCAGCAACTGCAGGAGAATCCAGGGCCTCAACCACTTACCATACACAGACATGCTAAAAGACCTATCCCTTTCCTCAATTTCATACGGACTCCTCAGAGGTGACCTCTGTCTGGCATACAAGGTGTTCTCGGACCCCACCTTGATGAGACTGCTGCATATCCACAAGTCAAGCTCCACTCAAGCAACCCACATGCGTGACCTCAACCTGGTCTGTGGCATCAACAGAACTTGTTGGGGGGACAGATTTGTTTCCCAGAGACCCCACCTCCCATCTGTGGAATAGACTCTCTCTTCATGTCAAGCAAAGCACCTCATTACCCCTTTCTAAGCACAACCTGGATAACTGGATGAGAAACAGAAAATACACCCCTGGGATTCCACCTGTGTCCCTGCTGGACAGGGGTATCGGGTGCTGACTTGTCTAAACATAGGCTAAACTCTTGGCTAGGCTTATACGGGCCTCAGGGCCAATAGCCTAGTAACTTCCTATGATCCTACAATATGGGACTGACTCCGTGAGGTCTGTAGTGTCTACAAAGAATAACATGGAAAGAAGTATAGTAATGGGAATTCTCACAGCTTGCTGATGTGCACATTGCATGTGGTCAGCTACAGAGTCATGTTAAGGTAAGGGTGAAGGGAACAACTACCCCACAAACAAGCTGTTTGACACTATGAAAGAGGTGCCAATTGGTCCTAGCAAGTAATGTATGCAATCATTAAGCAGCTGCAACTGCAATCTTGGCAGCTTAAATGACAGTCAGTGATTTAGCTTGCTCTGTGTGTGCATGATCATCACTGTGTAAGAGCCAACAACTGGTTCTTGACTTGCAAGCCTACAATCAGTATGATGTTCAATCAGCTAGCAGACTTGCAAATCAAGGACCAGTTAAAGACTCCCTTTTTTTTGTCCTCAATAAGGTTAAAGAGGGGGTACCTGATGAGAGCTTCACCATGGATACCAACAGACCTAGCTACTTCCCTGGTCAAGTACATATTTATATAATGGAGACATACTGAGAAAAGGCAATACACTACTGAGCTTTTATTTATTTGTTTTATTTAGATTTGTTGAATGGGATAGTATACTGATCTACAGGAATCTAGTTCATGCTCAGCCAAGTATAAAAAATACAGAAAAACTAACAGTGGTACAATTAGCCAGAACAAGACAGAAACAGTACAATTAGTAAAATCCACCACACTGGAAACCTGGAGGAGAACAATTTTAGCGAAAACCAAGCTTTAATGTTGCTTTCATCTCAGAGACTTCATCAGAATGAACTAACATCACAAATTCAACAGATAATATACCAAGCCTAGTAATTAATCAATAATTCAATCAAAAAATCAATTAATCTATTAAGAATTAAAACTCACATGCAAAAATAAACAAAAATACATAAAGAAAATATTAAAAATAATTTTAAAACTTTTAACCTTCTATTTTTTTAAAAAACACAATGTTGATAGAATCATTCATGCCAGGCTGCTCACCAGCCCCTAGTCTTAACTGTCATATAGTTTCTCTTTGTTCAACTTGATCTTTAAAAGAACCCCCCTAATACTTTCAGATACTTGTTCCAAAACAGAGAACAAAAATGTTTTGTATCCTAAACATTTTAGGGTATGTTTAAACAGCGCATTGTTACTACTTTTAGTTTTAATGCAATAATAATATTCTTTAATTCTTTTACTTAAACATCTTGTAGACATACCTACATAGAACTCATAGCAGAATGAACAAACAGCAATATATATACTATCCCCCGTGTGTTACAATTATAAACACCATCAATAGGAATGGTCTGATTCAAATGTAACAATTCAACATAAGACCCTTCCAAAATGTACCTACAAGAACTACAAAAGCCACATTTATACATTCCCTTATTTCGTCCACTAATAATAGTACAGTTTTAGTAAAAGAGTCAGTCTGCAGACATTTTTTTCAAATAGGTATTTTTATAAATAAACCTAGGTCTACCTCCAATAACCTTAATCAACTCAGAATTTCGTTTTAGAATATTCCAGTTCTTATGTATAATAGAACTAATACTGCTTCTATCTATAGACATGTCTAGGATACAAAATGTATCATAGTTTTTCTTATTAATATTAAATTTGTTTTGTATTCTATGAGAAGGGGTAGGGTACTTAGGTATAAAACCATACAAAAAAATAGGTGGAAAATCAGAGAATCTACGTCCTTTAACTTCTATGGCCAATTTATTCAATAATTCAGAATGACAGCCCCTATCTAAAAACATCCTCAGGACAAAAGTGATTTCCTGTTCAAAAACACTATCATTAGATGTCATTCGAGAAGCACGCATAAATTGACCCTTGGGGATATTATTTAAAAAAAAAAACAGGATGATTACTAGAATAATGTAAGTAACCATTAACAAAAGTATCCTTTCTATAAACTCTACTATGAAATTTATAATCATGACTATCCCAAGCAACGGTAACATCTAAAAAGTTGACTGAAAGTCCAACATCTCCTAAACTAAATTTCAAAATTGTAGATTGTTCATTAATGCTGTCACAGAAAGCTGAAACTTGATCTCTATCACCTTCTATAACAAAAAATGAATTGTCCACAAATCTAGCATAAAAACAACATTATAAGAAGACAAAACAGATTTCAAAGTACTTTGTTCCCACCAACCAAGCACGATGTTAGCATAGGCAGGAGCAGCAGCTGACCCATAGCTACCCCTCTCAGCTGCTTGTAAATTTTCTGATTAAACAAGAATTAATTATTACAAAGCAGAAGTTCCAAAAGCATACAAGAAGCAAAAATATCATCATTCAAAACATGTGCAACAGACACTAAAAAATGTCTAACATAATCAATACCCTCATCGTCTGGTATGCTTGTAAAAAGCAATTGAATATCAATGGTGAACATCACATTTTTATTAGGATCAAAATAATAATTAATATTAAATTCCCTAAACTTATTTAAAAAATGGTGAAGGGAGCAACTATCCCACAAACAAGCTGTTTGACACTATGAAAGAGGTGCCAATTGGTCCTAGCAAGTAGTGTATGCAATCATTAAGCAGCTGCAACTGCAATCTTGGCAGCTTAAATGACAGTCAGTGATTTACCTTGCTTTGTCTGTGCATAATCATCACATAAGAGCTAACAATTGGTTCTTGACTTGCAAGCCTGCAATCAGTATGATGTCCAATCAGCTAACAGACTTGCAAATCAAGGACCAGTTAAAGACTTCCTTTTTTTGTCCTCAATAAGGTTAATGAGGGGGCACGAGATGAGAGCTTAGCCAGGGGTACCAACAGACCTAGCTACTTCCCTGGTCAAGTACATATTTATATAACGGAGGCATATTGAGAAAAAGGTGATGCACTACTGAGCTTTTATTTATTGATTTTATTTAGATTTGTTGACTGAAATAGTATACTGATCTACATGAGTCTATTTTATGCTCAGCCAAGTATAGAAAATACAGAAAAACTAACAGTGTTACAATTAGCTATAACAACACAGAAGCAGTACAATTCACAATCAAAGCCAAAAAAAAAAAAAAAATATATATATATATATATATATATATATATATATATATATATATATATATATATATATTCCATGGGGTCTGTTTGGGAGACACACATACATGCTGACCTTTTTCAATACGCTTACTACTAAGTAGCAAAAACTGCATCTGGTCCGTGCCTTAGAATTACAAATAGTTATAAGCACATGCATAAGCAGAGTCTTCTTCTTCTTCTTTTCCCTGTTGGGGGTTGAAACTAAAATATGCTTGTGTTTAGTTCTGAGCTACACTTAAATAGATAAAGTAATATATGCTAAAATTTAAACTAAATTACATAAAAATGTAAGCAAACTATATAAATAAATACATATATAATGAGTGTGCATCTGAAATGTTTACTCTGAAGGTTACAGTACCAGCAATGTACTTATACTGTACATAAATATATACACAGAACGGAATTAAAAGTACTTTGTGAGGTAGGCATTAAAAGCTTGCATAATGTTAATGCTGCAGCCCCTGCCCCTTCCACCAAGAATTCCCAAACATGGTATGCAGCTCCCTCACTGAATAAGACTGGCCAGCCCTGCCCTAAACATTTACAGAAACAGAGATTTTTAAGACTAGACTGTGTATTACATGTGAAATGGTGCACAAAATCTATAAAAAAAGTTGGATACACAGAAAATGCAAGTTTTGGTTTGATTCTGCTGTCCAGAACTAGAAAAGTACAGTTGTGTACACTTACCACAAATGTAGATGTTTGAGTGTATTCACTGTTGCAGTCATTACATTTGGGTAATCCTGCTGGTAGGTTGCCCTCAGTCGGCCTGAATTCCAAAGTCCTGGGTCCTGCGTCGGCTGCTGTCGCCTCTTCCCTGACGTCAGGCCGTCAGGGGTATAATAGAAGCAGCCGGCACCATTTTCTTTAGTTTTTCTTGCCCCAGATATCAGTTGCCCCCTAAAAAGGTTGTCAAAATGTATATGTATATATATATATATATATATATATATTACATGCACCAATATAAACTTTACCTTCATCTACAAGCAAATACACCACATAGGTTGTATAAATCAGAGAAGGAAAGATAGGTTCCATCAGAAGAAAAGGGGGATGGTGGGTGGGTAACCTGGACTGCAACACTGAATACACTCGAACATCTACATTTATGGCAAGTGTACACAACTGTACTATGTTCTTTATGTTTCACTGTTGCAGTCATTACATTTGGGTAGAGTCCCAAAGCTATGGTTGGGAGGCTGGAGCTAAACAGCACTAGGGGCGGCTATGAGGCCCTGCAGAACTGCAGTGGCAAAGCCTGCCCTGGATTTAGAGTAGAATGGCAGATGACAGTGCTTTGTAAAGGTGTGCATTGAACTCCAAGTAGCAGCCTCTAAAATATCCTTGGTAGGTACTCCCCTGAGAAAGGCTGCTGAAGTGGCTGCGGCTCTGGCTGAATGTGGCCTAATGCCCTTAGGCACTGGCTAGCCATGGTGTACATAGCAGAAACGAATGCAGTGGCCTATCCACTTTGAAATAGTCTGCTTTGAGATAGCCTTTCCTTGTGATACTGCAGCATATGCCACTAGTAATTGGTCTGTCTTTCTGAAAGCTTTGGTTCTGTCCAAGTAGAATCTAAGCTGTCTGTGTACGTCCAAAGAATGCAGAATTCTCTCCCCCTTGTTCTGTGGATTTGGATAAAAGGTTGGTAGGTGAACAGTTTGGTTAAGAGCCACACTGGACACCACCTTATGCATAAATGTTGGGTTTGTTCTCAGAGAGACCCTGTCTGGATAAAAAATTATAAAAGGTTCTACAGCCATGAGTGCCTGCAGCTCTGAAACTCGGCTTGCAGAAGTTAAAGCTAGGAGCAGAGCTGTTTTCCAAGATAAAAACTTTATATCAGCAGTAGCAGCTGGCTCAAAAGGAGGCAGGGTGAGTTTTTCCAAGACATAGTTGAGGTCCCATGCAGGCATTGGTGATCTCCTTGGAGGCCTTAAATTTTTGGCCCCTCTGAGGTACTGCTTTAATAAAGGATGAGAAAAGATAGGTAGCTCTACATTATAATGAGCCGAAATGGCAGAGGCATGAATTTTAATGGACGAAAAAGATAGGCCTTTGTCCAGCATCTCAGTTAAGTATTGCAAAATCTGAGGAATATTTGGCACAGCTGTATCAGTTCCCTGTGCCTGGTTCCAAGCACAGAATCTCTTCCATTTTCCAGCATACGATTTTCTAGTACTAGGCCTTCTGGCTTCCAAAATGACATCCATCACAGCTTTACTGAGAGGTGTGTTTAGTATGACTACATTATCCGCCATGTTGCCAGGTTTAAAGTCCTGAGTTGGCTGTGCAGGATCTGATTGTTTTGCTGGGACAGTAGATGAGGTATTTGAGGTAAGGTCCAAGCTGGGCATTGAGACAAATTTCTTAGTACTGGATACCAGTACTGGCGGGGCCAGTCTGGGGCAATCAGTATCATCTTTGGCTTTTCCTGTCTGACCTTTAGGAGTACCTTGGGGAGGAGAGGCAGAGGGGGAAAGGCATATACTGATAGGTTTTCCCATCTGAAAGATAGAGCGTCCACTTTACATGCGTGTCTGTGATAAGTCATGGTGCAGAATCTTTTTAGTTGGTAGTTGTGAGGGGAGGCAAATAGACCTATGTCCAGGCATCCCCATTTCCTTGTTATCATGTTGAAGACTTGTGGATACAGCTGCCACTCGTGGGGATCCATGAGGTTTCTGCTTAGTTCGTCTGCCAGAGTATTTTTCCTTCCTGGCAGGAATTGTGCCTGCAGATGTACTTGGTAAGTCAATGCTGTGTCCCAGAAAGTCATGGCCAGTCTGCAAAGGGGGTAAGAATGTGTGCTCCCCTGCTTGTTTATATACCACATGACCGTGGTGCTGTCTGTCTTTATCAGTAGTTGTCCTGGATGAAGTAGGTCCTTGAAGGCTGTCAGGGCATTTTGAACAGCTAGCATCTCTTTTTGATTGATATGTAGATGCATTTGGTTTGAGGTCCATGTGCCCTGAATGCATCTTCCTGCCATGTGGACCCCCCAGGCATAATCTGAAGCATCCGTTGTTAGTGTCTGTCTGTCTGGGGGCAATGTGAATGGCTGTCACTTGTTTTGGTGACAAGCCTTTGCCCACCATCGAAAATGCTGATGCAGGCAGGGAATGAGAGTAATCATAGTTTCCAGGTTGTGGCAATGTTAAGTCCAAACACTTTTTAGGCACCACTGAAGTTTCCTCATATGCAGTCTTGCATATGGAATTAGCAGGATGCAGGATGCCATGAAGCCCACCGCCTGCAGAATTTTTCTTGCAGATAACTGGGCCTTCGTTGCCAACATTTTGAAATAGGTAGTCAGTTGCCTTTGTTTGTCTGGCATGAGATAAGCTATCTGGGCAGTTGCATTTAAGCTTGCACCCAGGAATATTATATCTTGAGAGGGTGCTAGCTTTGATTTCTTTTCGTTGACTGTGTACCTCAGGCATGTTAGAAGTCTTTTCACAAATGCTAGATGCTGTAGAAGAATGTCCTTGTTCTCTGCTTGAATTAGACAGTCGTCCAAGTAAAGATATATTGGTATTCCACTTTATCTGCAGAATGCAATTACTGGTGCCAGGCTCTTTGTAAAGACCCTGGGCACAGTTAATAAGCCAAAGGGCATTGCAGAGAATTGGTAATGCATTGAGCCAGCCTTCAACCTGAGGTATCTTCTGCATATTTGTCTGATTGGGACATGCAGGTATGCCTCTTTTAGGTCTAAAGTTACAAGCCAAGCATTCTTGCCCAGCATAGGCAGAAGCTGCTGCAAAGTCAACATCTTGAATTTTGGTATATCCAGGAATGTGTTCAGAATAGATAGGTACAGTATTGGCCTCCAGGCCTTGTCCTTTCTGGGTACCAAGAACAGTCTTGAGTAAAATCCTTGTCCCTGCTCTTACTCTGGTACTTGCTGAATGGCCCCCATGTCCATGAAGGATGAGACTTGTTTTTGTGCCTCTGTCCATTGATTTCTTGGCAGATCTGGCCAGCTGTTTGCCTTTGGCAGGGTATGGAAGTGAAACTTGTAGCCTTGTGACACTATGTTTACAACCCATTTGTCCTGGGTTATAATGTGCCAATTTGAGAAAAAAGTGCTATTTTTCCCCCAAGGGTGCTGCCAGTTGATAAGTGCTTGGTGCCAGCAGGGGGAAGTCATTGGGACTGTTTCCTGTAAGGTTGTGATTGGTCTTCTCCACTTTTGGAGGTAGAAGCACCCCATTGCTTTGACCTGTATGAACCTTGCGCCTGGGATCTGCCTATAGGGTGTCTGGATCTGCCCCTTTGGAGTCTGTCTGGCACTGGAAAGGACCAATTCTTTGTAGGCCAGTGTCTACTAAACCTAGGTGGCTGTACTTGTAAGAAATCTTTGACAGTTTGCATAAATTTAGCTTTGTCCTTCATTTTCTTTAACACTTCTTCTGCCTTAACACTAAAAGTATCATGCTGTAAAGGTGCATCTAATAATTTCACTTTGACATGATCAGGCAGACTTTGTTCCTTTAACCAAGCATGCCTCCTAATTACAGAACCCGTAACTGTAGCCCTGCAGGAGGCCTGCAGAGAATCAAAACCACATTGCTAAGTATGCTTTCCAACTTGTTCAGCTGCATGCAATAAATCCTGCATTTCCTTGTTTTCTGCACATTCAGAATTTAACATCATTTTTTGTTTAAGCAATGCCATGACATGTTGCTAATACTTGAGCATATGAAACTGACAGTTTAAGGCCCTTATAGCCAAGGTAGCAGATGTGTAAACCTTTTTCCCCATCTATCCAGTGCCCTAGAATCTCTGTCAGAGGGGGTAGGGTTTTTTGCAGCGGAAGCCTCAACTCCTTTGGGACCCTGTGAAATAGTCTCTGGGTCTGCAGCAGGGTTTTTGAAAAGGAATTTGTGAGAGTCAGGAACCCTGTAATATCTGTCAGGCTTAGCAGGAGCCGGAGGTAAGGAGTCAGGGGTCAGACTAGACTCTGAAAACACATCATCTACAATGTCTAACACAGGTGGAATGGCTAGAGGCCTGTGCTGAGGTAGTAAAAGGAAGTCCCTAAGCCTCTTTTTAGATTCAGAAAAATCTTGGCTCTCCCAGTGGAAATGCTCCCTCATGGTGTGCAAGGTTTCTCCAAAAGAACAGTCCTCAGGAGGAGAAGCTGAAGGAATGGATTCTTTAACATCAGAATCCTCATAGGGGGGAGTGAATATTCCTGATCAGAGGAGGAATCAGAAGAAATAGAAACCTGATCAGAAGATTCATAGTCCGTCTCTTGCCTAGGCCTCTTATCAGGAGGGGGATGGGAACCCCTGATCAAGCTAATCAAGTCTTCGGCCATTTTCAGCATCTGTTTCTTGGGCATGGAGGCCTGCCCATGTGGCTCTTGAGCTTGTTTCTTTGTCTTTAAAGGTACTTTAGTCTTTGCCTTTGAAGCTGAAGTCGGTTTAATGTATAACTGTTTAGGTCTGAATACACCCTCAGAAGCCGGTGCCTGCTCAGTGGCTCCAGACCCATCTGAGGGAATAGTGATCGAGGCTCCAATACCTTGAGTTTCCAGCGGCGTAGACGACTCCACGTGGGAGTTGGAAGCGGCCTGCTACTCTAAAGTAGTGGGTGTCAGGGGCTGCGAAAGCTCCTCACTGAGAACCGGCGACCGGCTTAGGAGAAGTTTCGTCGGTTTTGGGCCTCGACAATCTATCCTTTTCTTTTTCTTTTCGTTTTTTGTGAACTCCGGTAGTTGGATGGCTATCCGACGACATTTTATAATTAAATCTGCGCCCAAAATAGTTTAATGCAAAGTCATACCGAATCTTAATAGTGCGTTGGTTAATTCTAGCACAAAACCGACAACCTGAAACGTTGTGGTCAGGGCCTAGGCAAGAAATACAGTAAGAATGAAAGTCCTTATGAGGTATTTACTTTCCACAAGAAATACAATTATTAACTTTTTCTGACATCGGTCTGAAGCAAGAAAAAAGTTTCCCCAATGGGGTACTTAGCTTTAATGAAGACTTTAGATCTGAAACTCAAACACGAAAATCTCAGGAGTCGGCCGACCGGCACTTGCGGACTGCTTCTGCTTCGGGCACGGCACGGCAAGAAAGACTGGAGAAAATGGTGCCGGCTGCTTCTATTATACCCCTGACGGCCTGATTTCAGGGAAGAGGTGACAGCAGCCGATGCAGGACCCAGGACTTTGGAATTCAGGCCGACTGAGTGCAACCTGCCAGCAGGATTACCCAAATGTAATGACTGCAACAGTAAAACACGAAGAACATCAGCTGCAAACCCTGTAGCTTGCTGTGATATACTTGAAGCTAAGTATACTGAGGGACTTCCAAGACGGCTGCACTGATCAACAGGTTAAATATAGCTCTCCCAGTGTGAACACTGAAACTAAGGGAAAAAGTCAGTAAAAGCTACCAATCTGAGTAAAATTCCATTATTAGTAGTGACTACTCTGCCTGGATGCCATCAAAGAAAAAATCTGGAAAAAGTAAGAAAAAAATCAACCAGAAAAGAAGTACAAACTCTGGAGGGGAGACTCTTGCTAGTGTTCAGCAATGTGCGTTCATGTTTCAGCTGTGGTACACGAGATGGCTTCAAGGAATTTAGGACAAATAAATCAACTGCACTCAGAAATGTTTAAAATAAGTGAAACACTGAAGAAATACACAACACCACATAAAAATGGCTGGAAAATAGAAGCTTTAGCTAGCTATTCAATTGCATTGATAAAAATGCAAAAATCAGAGGCTGAAATTAAAAAAAAGTCTGATAAAAATGTAAAAATCAGAGGTTGAAATGGTAAAAAAAAGTCTGGCTGCACACGAGGCTTTTTCAGAAGGGTCATTTTAAAAAATAATACTGTTAGAAGACAGAGCACACAGAAAAAAACTGAGATATTCTGCTGTCCCACGGAACCTGGAAGGAATACACAGCATTTATTTTATGAAAGTACAAATAAGCAATTGGACAAGTGTTCCAAAGCAGGATTTGTTAAGCGAGACAGCTCAGCACATCTGTGTTTTAAATCTGGCCAGATAAGCAGACAGAGGGCTATATTAGTAAATCATCAAGGGCTCCAACAGTGATAAAGGAGGGAAAAGGCAATAAAGGCAGATTTATGGTAGTAAAGGGATTACTGGCGAGGGAAGATGATTATACTGGCATGTACTACCTAAAACTGGCAATATGGAGCTTAAGATAATATGGGGAGAAATAATACATTTTCAGTAGAAAATATCATTTATTGGTGGCAACTGAAATCTGATTTGCAATAGTGAGGATGTATCTGGGGAACCAAAAAGAGAATTACATAAAAGAAAGTTTAGATTACTGAAGAAATACAAGAGAATGTTTGGTATGGAACATGTGAGTTCAAATGCAGGAACATAAATAATTTTTACATATTACTTCCCAAGGTACAAAAAATAGACCGCTGTGGTGGTGCTGCGGTAGCGTTGTCGCCTCACAGTAAGACGCTGTCCGGTTCGATTCTCAGCTGGAGCATCTTCTGCGTGGAGACATGCGTGAATGGGCGTACCTTCGTTGAAGGTTGTGCGTCAGGGCTGGTAACTCGGCACGTAAAAATCAACTACCAATCGTTAGCGGATCGGAGTTCCGCTGTGGCGACCCCTAACAGGGAAAAAGCCGAAAGGCACAACAACAACATTGCCCAAGGTACAAAAAGTGGGTTAGACTGGATATAAATTACCTTCACAAGGAGCATGTGTACTGAACTGAAAGTTTTAATATACATCCAATAACTATTTCAGATCATGCACCAACTAAAATTGTAAAGATGCAGCGAACCTAAGTAAAATGAGATACTGCCACTTTCTTAAATATCAGTTAAAGAGAGGAATTTAAGGAATGTGCAGGGAAAATGATTGTTACAAGGGAAGACTTCCAATATGGCTGCATGCTGATCAAAAGTTTAAAGTCAGCTCTCCCAGTGTGAAAAAAGAAACTGGGAGATAAGGCCTAGTAATTCTGCCAGTATTAATAAAATTCAGTTACTTCCTAGTAAGTACACTGACTGGATGCCAGACTGAAAGAAAAATAGCTAGAAAATGTAAAGAAAAACACTGACAGGGAAGAATCCTGCAGCTGCTCAGAAAAAAAAAAACAGTTCAGGCTCCCACTTTGGTACAAGAAATGACTTCCAGTAATTTAAAAGATAAAATTGTCTCAAATATGCTGATTAAAATAGATGAAACATTGAAGGAGTATATAAACAAATAAAAATAAGACCGAAAATAAATTGAAGAAGCTTTAAGCTATTCAGTTGAATTGATAAAAATGCAAAAATCAGAGGCTGAAATGAAAAACGGCTGGCTCAGTATAAGACTGCTCAAGAAGAGGTGTTTCTAAAATGGTAGAGTTAGGGCAAATTACTCAGAGAAAACATGAGACGTTTTGCTGAACCTTTCGGAGTTCATCTGAAAATGAATTTTTGGATGTTCAAAAAGGAATTTAAGATTTTTTACCCATCTTGAAAACAAATGTTGGGGTTGCCCCCAAAATTTCAACCGATTTTGGGTTGGCTCTAAAAATAACCCAGTTCCTTCTCGTACTAACTTTCTTTATACTCACTACCAAAAGGTATAACCATACTATTAGTTAGATTTGTTAAATTTGCTTCTGAGTCATGTTGATTTCTAAAAGACTCAACAATGGTTTAAATCTCATCCCCATCCCTCCAACATCTCTTCACTTACTTTGCAAATAAGTTCAGTTGGATATCTCTTCTCTAAAAGCATCTCAGTGATCTTACTCACTTCTGTTTGAAAATTAGACAAGGTAGAGCACATTCTTGCTGCTCAAACCAATTGACCTTTAAAATATTCTTTTTTGTGTAATGTGGATGATTACTCTGAAAATCTATATAACTATTTGAAAAAGTAGCCTTTCTGAATAATTCTGATGCAAAAAAACCAGCACTCGTATCCTTATAAAGGGTAAAGTCCAAGTAGTCAATACTACCTTTGGAACAAGTACTAGTTAAATTAAAGTACGAGGACGCCTGATTTAAGTGACTTATAAAATTGTGAATATAACCAGATTTTTCTTTCCATAAAATAAATAAGTCATCCAAATACCAAAAGTACACTTCCCATTCTTTTTTTAAAATTATTTGAAAAACAAATTTGGCTTCCCAGACATACAATACTAAATTAGTGTAAATGGGAGCACACTGGCTCCCATAGCAATGCCTTTTGTTTGTCTGAAATATTCTCCTTCAAAAGGAGAAAAAGTTGTTTTACAATACTATCTCCATAACCTCTAAAACAAAGTTGATTAGGGTGTTACTTAGATTGGTGACCTGTCTAATAGCTTCAGAAACCAAGGCCAAACCATCATTGTGGTATATACAGAAGTAAATAAATCCACAACGGAAATAGTATTAAAACATTTACTAGTGTACCAATCTTTCTTGATTTTTGAAAGAAAATCACAGGAGTCTTTAAGCAAATATTCAACTAGTATAATAGAATTTTGAATTAACCTGTCAATAAACCCCACCTAAGGAATAAGTAGAATTACTGTAGGCCACTATAATCACTCTGTATGGAAGTTGTTAGACATCTTTATGTACCTTCGGTATTCCAAAGGCGGTAGGTATCACTGGATGAGAATCAACAAGCACATTGTAAATTCCTTCTGAAATAACCTAATTAAACACAACTAAATAAAAGAATTTATGAATATCTTTATGCCATAACAAGAAAGAATACTAATAATGCCCTATTTAAACACACATTAAATTGCCATAGATTCACAAAATTTAAGTTTGGCATTTTGGATATTATTTCGGTTAATCCTAGGGTTGGTTGGAGGGAAATGGACTTTGAGAAGCGTGAATTGTTGTGGCAGTTAAGATTAAATGCCATAAATCCAACAGGGATTAATGAAAATATATCTGTATTACCCATTTTAAAAACCAAAGCACAGGAACTTTGACTTAATGGTGTATCATTAAAAATGAACGGGCATCCTTAACTCATCCCAGATTCAGCTGCTCATTTCATTCACTTTTATCAAATTTTTATTTATTATTATTTTATTTTTCAGGTCATTTCTTAGTATGTATATATATTTTATTGTTTAACTGTCGTAATCTTACTATTTTATTGTTTTAGATATTAATGGAGTACTGTGAAAGGTGAAGAAAAACTGTGTAACAGATTTAGGTTTATTCTGTGGACCGTTGTTCCGCTGTGGTGACCCCTAACCGGGATAAGCCGAAAGGAGAAGATGAAACCTGTTAATTGATTTGATTAGGCAGGTTATAAAAACTGGCTGTGATTATTAGACCTTGTTCTGAAGAAGTCCCTAGAATGAATGGGACGAAAGCACTTGACCAGATTTATTAGATATTGTACCATTTCACTGAGTTTTTTATTTTTTTAGTCTACTTGGTCAGAGTGGCAGGCTGTAAGTTTAGCCATTATTGATTTATTAGTTTTATTTTCAGCTAACGTAACGCTGTTCAAGTTACTGTATTATATTTAATGATAGCCAGTACACTCAAGGGTAAAAGTTCATGTTTTTTCATAGGTTCATGGTTTCAAAGGATAATACTAGGCTATTGGCCTGGAGGCCCTTATAAGCCTAGCCAAGAATTTCGCCCATTTTCCATCAAGTCAGCACCTATTTCCTCTGTCTAGCAGGGACACTAAAAAGGGCTAGTGAGGTACTCTGCTTGACATGTAGAGGGAGTCTATTCCACGGATGGAGGAGTCATTGGGATACAAATCTATCCCGCCAAGTTTTACTAATGCCACAAACCAGGTTGAAGCCTTGTGTGTGGGTTGCGCAAGTGGAGTGTGACTTACGGATATGCAGCAACTCCATCAAGGCTGGGTCTGAGGCGGCCTTGAGTACAGGGACAGGGCTTTTAGCCTGTCTGTGTAGGATAGGTGATTGAGACCCTGGATTTTCCTGGTCAGGAACCTCTGTGGTCTTTCCAGCGTTGCATGTGACTGGCAAGGTACATGCCGAAGATGGTATTGTACTCAATAACAGATCTGATAAGGAAGGAGTACAGGGATGTTATGACCTCCTTGTTTCTGGATGAAATACCCTTACTTATGAAGTGGACCATGTAGAAAGCCTTCCATATAATGGAAGCAACATGGTTGTCAAAAGTTAGGTTGCTATCAACCTGGGTGCCCAGGTCCTTCACGACTGATTGTGTGCTTAGTAGGTTGTTATTAATGTGATAATTTGCAGGGATTCCATTTTCCCCAAAGGGGATAATGATGCATTGCTTGGCATTCAGTTTTGAGGCCATGCTTCTGGCACCAGTCATTAGTTTTTGTAAGGCCCTGGTGAAGGATGTTGACATCACTACGGGGAATGTGCCCAGCTTGCAGTCATCTGCAAACTTGGTCAGTCACAGACCATTGGTTTTGGTTTGCATCTCAGAAAAATATATCCCAAACAATAGAGGCCCCAAGACCAATTTTTCTGGTGTGCCGCTCGTTACGGGTCTACTACTAGAGGTGGCTTCCCCTATTTTGACTGAGTGGGTTCTATCAGTAAGCCAGTTAGCTACCTATCCGGTAACACACGGATTTGATGCCTAACTGAGCGATGTTATCTATTATGCCCGAGTGGGGAACAGTGTCGAAGGCTTTGGCTAAGTCAAGGTAGGCGGTGTGCACTGTCCTCCCCTTGTCCATATGGCTTTGGTGACTGTTTTGAAGAAGTCGACCAAGTTTAACAGGCATGATCTCCCTTTGACAAAACCAAACTGTGTGGGGTCAAGCATTTGGATATTGCCAATGTCCTTGTTTATAAGGTCCATGATAATGTGTTCCATGGCCTTGGAGATCAGGCTAGTTAGGCTGATGGGCCTATAACTGCCTGGGTTGGTGGACACTCCCTCTTTGTGCAGAGAGATGATAGTGGCTGTCCTCCGTTCGGCTGGGATGAAGCCGGTGCTCAGGCTTTGGTTGAATAGGGTGCCTAATGATGCTGAAAGCTCATGCCTGAATTCATGTAGGATTTAACCAGGGATGTTGTCAGGTCCCATGGAGGCTGCATTTTTTGCCTTTAAGTGAGCATTAAAGACCTTCACCCTGGTGATGAGGGGAGGGGGGCAGGTGCTGGGGACATCCTGCTTTACTGATGAGGGTGACAGTGGGATGAAGTTTTCACTGAACATGTCTGCCAGCAGGTTGGCTATATCTATGGCATTTGTGTATGTGGTGTTCTTGACCACCAGTTCAGAGAAGATTTGGTTGTTGCCTTTGAGATTGTGGATGTATGTGAAGAAGGCCTTGTGATTGTCCTTAGTGGAAGTGGCCAATTTGGACTCAAAGTAAGCCTTAGAGAATTTCACCAGTGGACTTACTTGCTTGTTTAAAGGAGAGACTGCTTCCAACTTGGCACCTGCTGCTTCTTGGTTCTGGACAGCAATTGCTGTTCACCAGACAGGTTTACTCTTCCTTGAGGAAGATAATTTGGTCCTGTCAGGTATTGCTGAATCCATTCAGCTACATAGGTGCTTATAAACGTTTTTGGTGTAGGCTTGGACATTAGTGCTAGTTCCAACTGAAGGGACAGTGGCAGTGAAGCTGCTTATACCTCCTCTCAGGTGGCCGTAGTCAGCTTTGGAAAAGTTTTTTGTTTGACCCTGGCAAAGGGGGGAGGGGGGACATGGTGACTTGGAAAGTGATTGCTTCATGGTTGGATCTTACCAAGGATGATGACACTGTAGGAGGGCTACAGTGGCTACTTAGTACCTAGTCCAAGATATTTTCACCTCTCATGGGAGTGTTGACCAGCTGATCCAATGCATTGGCACTGATGAAGTCGAGGAATCTCTGGGCATTCGTGTTTGGGCTGGAATAGGTCTTCCACTCTATGGTTGGGTAGTTAAAGTTGCCCAGGATCAGGGTAGAGGGCTGAATCTTGATGAGTTCAAGTAAGTCCAGATAGGTGGAGTGGGCATCTTGAGTCATGGTTGGGGGTCTGTAGCTAGCATTGATTTGAACAGGTGTTTTGTCAACAGTTAACTGCACATGGAGTGTCTCATGTGCATCACTGTTTGACCAGCCTGGAGGTGTGCATGTGTTTGCTAAATATGGAAACTCTACCTCCTTTGGCTTTCCAGCCCTCCATTTGAGGTCTGAAAGTATGGTAGGACAAGTAACCTGGTAAGGTTGGGGCACTCTTCGCAGCTCTGAACCAGGTTTCAGTGACTGCACAAATGTCAGTATCTTCCAGGGTGAGGAATGCTTGTAATGAGTGTAGTTTCATGTTAAGACTCCTAGCATTTACAGCATGACCTTTAAATTTCGTTTAGACTTAGCTAAAAAAACACTATGGAAAAGGCAAGAGCCTTTGCCAGAAGCCTGAAGCCCAGGGGAGACAGATGAAGACCATCTCTGGCAAAGCATCATGGTCTGTCAATCATGTCCCCTCAGGCCTGTCAGGTACAGGATCCCCTTGGAATGACACCAGAAACATTGCCAATTGTTAAAGTCAGCCATTTTCTGTTTATATTGAGGCATTATTCTGGGTAACGGTAGGATGCTGCTTAAGGCTAGGGACATACCTGCCTGGGACACATATTCAGCAAGCTCAATCAAGTCTCTCTTCATATAGTCCAGAGAGGTACGTCTCAAGTCATTTACATCAACACGGACTATGAAAGAGTCATAACAGTACCTGTTGTTGACACACTTGAGTGCCTGCGTGATATGGTGGATTCCAGCACCTGACAAGCAACTTACTGTGACTTTTTCCTTGTCTAGCCTGGTGAAGGGCACATCTGTGTGTCTCACAATAGTCTCCTATGACTAGTATGTTGGGTTTATGGCTGGGTCTTAGAGGCTGTGAGACACAAGCGTGTGTACTATGTGTGGTGCCAGGTGCTGTGGGTTGTGATGTGTGTGTGTGTTTTTGCCTCAGAGGTCTCTTTTGTTTAGGTATGCTTTTCTTGAGAACCACCACGTATGTGGGAGTGTGTTGTACAGGTGTGAGTGGTATTACAGGTGTGGTGTTTAGAGTGCTTGTGCAGACAACCTTCTCAGTGCCAGATGTACTGGCCTGTGATGGAAACAGCAAGGATTCTAGGTTCTTAATGTAACTGCATCTCTCACATATTGTCTTCCTAGGTGGTAGTAGTAGAGGGCTGTCCATGTACATGAAGCAGTTGCTACACTGTCTCAGGATACTCATATCAGCCAGACTAGCAGCAGAAACCATAGGAAACTGTCTGTCCATGGTTATCAAAATCTGTGGAAGAGCGGTCAGGAATAGTAGAGTAGGTAATATCTGAGCAGAGTACACATAGGTGTGAGTAGGGCTGGATAAAATCAATACAGTAGCTGCAAAGGAGGGCCTTACTTACATAGGAGGGTTGGTAAGGGAAAAATGCAGCTCAGATACCTTGCAAATGGTTAAGACATAGCATACAAGCTGTTTTTTTACATGGGGGGGTTAAAAATTAAGACAAGAACAGACGGCAATTAGTCTAAGTAGGGGCACAGACTGTAACATGCACCTTAGCAAGGATAATCTCAATTTTAGGTTATCTAATGCTTGTGGGTGCAACTGTCATTATGGGACACTTGTTCCTATCAGGAGGGTTAAGCTTCATTACTTGAAGATGCACACAGTTATGAGTTTCTTTGAAGTTAACAGGTTATGGGGGTATTTTTGAGGGTTTTCAGTAAAACAGAAAGTCTTGCAAAAGGTGACATGGGTTCAAATGGAGATGACAAGAAACAACTGTATAACAGTTCAATCTGCCAAACATTACTGGGTGCATGTAACACAAAAGCTGGAAACAGACATTTAAAAATAGGTGGAAATAATAACTTCTTATCATAATGGCTACACTATCCATATTATTTTGGAACATGAATGGCCTCACAGGTAGAGACAAAAATGTAAGAGTCTTGAATTATATTAAGAAATACAGGGTGCAAACAACAATGCTAAAGGAGACACATTTGGAAAGACGTGAACATGTGAATTTGATAAAGAAAGGATTTCAGGATGAATATTTAACAAAATATGAGGGACAAAGGAAATGAGGAGTACTTTTACTAATTGCTAAAGGAGCCCCAACAGTGAATGAAGAGGAAAAAAGGTAATAGTATATTTGCGGTACTAAGGGGCCTGCCAAGGGAGGAGGATTATACTGGCATTCATTTGTATTCTGCCTAAAACTACTATCATTGAGCTTAAGAAATATTTGAGCGAAACAGTCTGCTGTCAGCAGGGAATATTACTTACAGTTGAGGAATGAAACTTGATTTGCAACAGTGAGAAATCTCTGGGGACCTAGAAGGAAAAATATAACCAATGCAAGCAGATTTCTAAAGAACTTCATGAAAATATTTGGTATGGAGTGGAAATTATTTGAGAGATATTAGGGAAGATAGAAATTTCTTCAGAAGTTATAGCTAGTGAGTGGGATAAAATGAAAGTGGAGTTTAAAAATAGGAAAGAAATTAAAGAAAGCAAGATATGGCTAAGAAGTAAAATGAATTATTTAGAGAGGCTGACAGAAATCACAGAACAGGAGGAGGAGCAACTGCAGAGTGCTAAAGAGAAAATAAGGGAGTATCTGGATAATATGCAAGAGTTTATAAAGATTGCTTCTAAGCAACTGTTTTTGGCAATAACTCTAGAGCACACAAACTTTTAACATAACATACTGAGCTTTTTCTCTGTCAGTCTGGTTTAAACATGAATAATATGATTTCCTATTCAACTAATGTTACCTAATACATTGTACTGAATATTGTATATTAACAAGTAATGTAATGTATCCTTATGTATATGTAAATGTAATGTGATTTTGTTGTGGAGCTTTTCTCCCCGGGCCTCCACTGAAAATGGGCCAACTCGGCGCAGTGGACTTTCCCGGTCAACAAATGCAAATAAATAAACTTATGCAACAGCAAAGTACAAAGGGTTGTTGCCAAGCTTAGGGAGCCTATAACAAGAAAAATAACCAGAGATCCTGCAGAGGTATTACAGATATTTCAGAAATTTTATGAAAATTTGCACAAAGAAGAGAAATGTGGAAACCAAGAAAGCACGGATGGAAATATTCATGGAAGACTTAAGTATGCCAAGGTTAAAGGTGGATGAGGTTCAGCAATTAATAGCTTGGATAGGAAGAGACAGCAATTAATTGCTCAGATAGGAAGAGATGAGATAAAAAATGGTTATATATAATCAAACTGCAGGAAAGTCAACAGGAACAGATTGTATTCCTGTGGAAGTCTGGAAGCAAGGAAGGAAGAAAGTGATAAAGATCTGGAAACTCACTCAAGCCTATAATGCTTTTTTGTATACTTCTAGTTCACACCCATAGCTCCTTATGGAGTCGATAATGCCTTGCTTCTTTAATCAAGTGGCTTACCAGCAAATAATAGGCAGTATTAAAAACTACAAAGGTATTAAGAAAGTGACACCACACTTTATAATACAGGATGTCCTGCAGTATATCCTACAGAAGAGAAATTAATTGGTCATTTATTCATATTTTCAAATTTGTGGTGTGTGACGTCAGCAATCAAGGAGCCTCAGTCCTCACCACTAACACCAGTGAGGGGCGTCCACATTGGGAAGGATAACCAATACACACACAGTAAAGCACAATTTCCCTTAAGAGCACACAGTCAGTCTGGGGCTCGTTTTTCCCTTTCTCTCCAGATCCCCAATAAGACTCCTCAGTGGCACAGTTATAGGGTCCAGATCTCAGCCTAGTGGTCAAGCTAAAACCTCCAGCACCCTCTCTGTCCAACCAGTGCTTCATGTCCCTGCCCAAGTAGCTGACACACACACACACTTTGGGCTATATGCAAACAGACAGACACTCATGGGGAAGGCTGGCACAGGTTCTCCAGCTATGCCACTTCTGCTCAGACTGTACGGTAGTACCACTTGCCACCAACCACTAATATCAGCTACTAAAAAGGCCCTTACCAAAGGCTGTCCAATTATTACTGTGCAATATTATTATCCAGTTAGTAAGTGTGACCAGAACATTTTTAACTCTTATTGCAGTGGCTTTTCCAGTATCACTATATACATGCAATGTACTCTAGAGTTTAAATTATCTATATACAAAACAGCCACAGCTGAAAGGTTTAAAAATATTTCTAATAATAAATAATAAAAAACACAACACAATACTTCTTACTACACAGTGCTAGTCAGGAGTTCAGAGATCACAAGAAAAAGCTTAAAATTATACAGTAGAACAGTTCTGACATCAGTACAGAAAACAACTAGACTAATCTTCCTATTTCCTAGCTACTTCTAAGAGAGACACTAAAGTCTAAGATCCTATTTACATACAGAGCACAGAGTGCTGATGAGTTGGATGTTCTCAAGACAAATGCAAAATGCTCTCTCTCGGTCTCTGAGAAAGTCCTTTAAATTGATAATACATCATGCTGCCTCATTTTTAGATTACATCATTCTTAACAATTCTCTGGTTTCCCAGGCTAACAGAAACTCTTCATTTACATTTCTTAGTAAACTTGCGCGGTGGTACGGTGGTAGCATTGTTACCTCACAGCAAGAGGTTCTCCCGTTCGATTCTTGGCGTGACTTGGGAGTGCCTTCTGTGTGGAGTCTGCATGTCCTCCTCGCAGTTGGGTAGCATTCGAAAGACATGCGTGCGTAAATGGGTGTGTCTTTGTTGAAGGTTGGGCATCGAGTTGGCACCTCAGTGTTTCGTAAAAATCTACTGCCAATCATTAGTGGACTGGAGTTCCCCTGCGGCGACCCCTTACCAGGAAAAAGCCGAAAGACAAACAAGTAAGCTTGCAAATGGTCAGGAAAAGTACAGTTATGTACACTTACCATAAATGTAGATGTTCGAGTGTAATCACTGTTGCAGTCATTACATTTGGTTAATCTGCTGGCAGGTTGCCCTCAGTCAGCCTGATTAACAAAGTCTTGGGTCCTGCGTCAGTTGCTGTCCCTTCTTCCATGACGTCAGGTCGTCAGGGGTATAAAACACGCAGCCGACGCCATTACATCAGTTTTTCTTGCCCAAGATGTCAGGTGCCCCCCCTAATGGGGAGCAAAATAAAATTAAAAACACAAAAGTATACCGCCAACCAAAAGCAAATACACAAAAAAAAGCTTTTAAGCATAGTAAAAGAAAGGAGAGAAAAATAGGGTGCTGGAGGGAGGGGAACCAGGACTGCAACAGTGAATACACTCGAACATCTACATTTATGGTAAGTGTACACAACTGTACTATGTTCTTCATGTTTCACTGTTGCAGTCATTACATTTGGGTAGATTCCCAAAGCTATGGTTGGGAGGATGGATTTATACAGCATTAGGACCAACTATAAGGCCCTGCAAGAAAGCAGTGGCAAAGCCAGCTCTGGATTTAGAGGAAATTGGTAAATGAGAATGCTTGGTGAAAGTATGAACTGAACTCCAGGTAGAAGTTTCTAGAATATTCCTGGTAGGAACACCTCTGAGAAAGGCTGCATAAGTAGATGCAGCCCTGGTGGAATGAGATCTGATCCCCTGGGGGATAGGTTTTCCCATGGTGCTTATAGCAGAAATGAATGCAATGGCCTACCCATTTAGAAATGGTTTGTTTTGAAATAGCCTTTCCCTCTGCCCCCGCAGCAAATTCTACCAGCAGTTGTTCAGGTTTTCTTCAAGGTTTAGTCCTGTCCAAGTAGAATCCAAGTTGTCTGTGCACATCCAATGAAAGCAGAATCCGTTCAACTTTGTTCTGTGGATTAGGAAAGAAAGTTGGCAAATGAATGGTCTGATTAAGAGCCACACTAGATACCACCTTGGGCATGAAGGATGGATTGGTCCTGAGTGACACCCTGTCCGCATGAAAGATGATGAAAGGCTCCACTGCCATAAGGGCCTGTAACTCAGATATCCTTCTAGATGAAGTGATTGCTAGAAGGAAGGCTGTTTTCCAAGAAAGACATTTTAAGACTGCAGTAGCCACTGGCTCAAAAGGAGGCAGAGTGAGTTTCTCCAATACAAAGTTAAGGTCCCAGGCAGGGGTTGGAGCTCTCCTGGGTGGTCTCAAGTTTTTGGCCCCTCTGAGGTACTGCCTGAACAGAGGATGAGAGAAGAGGGGAGGTTCTGTGTTATAATGAGCTGAAATGGCTGAGGCGTGGATTTTAATGGAGGAAAAAGACAGGCCCTTGTGAAGCATCTCAGTTAAGTATTGTAAAATCTGAGGTAAATTGGGCGCTTCTGAGCCCATTACTTGAGACTGATTCCCAACACAGAATCTTTTCCATTTGTCAGCATAAGATTTTCTAGTACTAGGTCTTCTCGCCTCCAAGACGACATCCATCACAGGTTTGCTGAGGGATGCTAAGGGTGAATTTAAGTGATTAGCCAAGCTGCAAGGTTCAATGTTGGTAGCTGAGGGTGCAGAATTTGGTTCTCCTGCTGAGACAGTAAGGAAGTTGTCTGAGGCAGGTGCCATGGAGAAATTTGTGACACACTGCGCAGGAGTGGGTACCAGTGTTGGCGTGGCCAGTCTGGAGCAATCAAAATCATTCTTGGTTTGTCCTGTTTGACTTTCAGCAGAACGGGGGAAAGGCATAGACTGCTAGGTTTTTCCAGCTGAATGACAAGAGCATCCACTTTCCAGTCTTTTTTGTGAGGAGTCCTTGTGCAAAATTTGTCCAAATGGTAGTTGTGAAGGGAGGCAAATAGATCTATGTCTGGGCTCCCCCATTTGCTTGTCATGTCGAAAATCCATGGTTCCAGTTTCCACTCATGTGGGTCCATGAGATTTCTGCTTAGTCCGTCTGCCAGTGTATTCAGTTTTCCTGGCAGGAATTGAGATTGTAGTTGCACTTGGTAGCTCAAGGCCATGTTCCACAATGCCATGGCTAGTCTGCAGAAGGGGTAGGAATGTGTACCCCCCTGCTTGTTTTTGTACCACATAACCGTGGTGGTGTTCGTCTTTACCATTAGTTGTCCTGGATGAATGTAGTCCTTGAAGGCTGTCAGAGCATTCTGTACAGCTAACATTTCTTTTTGAGTGATATGCAGGTGCATTTGATTTGGGTTCCATTTTCCCTGAATGCACTTCCCTGCCAGGTGAGCCCCCCATGTATAGACTGATGCATCTGTAGTTAGGGTTTGGGCGGCAGCGGGTAATGTGAATGGCAGTCCCTTGTTTTGGTGGCAGGCCTCTGCCCACCATAGGAACTCCAGGTGCAGGCAAGGTATGATAGGAATCATTGTTGCCAGGCTGTGACAATGTTGACTCCATAGACATTTTAAGTACCACTGAAGTTTACTCATATGCAGTCTTGCATATGGAATTAGAACAAAGCAGGAGGCCATGAACCCCAAGGCTTGCAGTTATTTGTCTTGCAGATAGCAGGGTTTTTGTGGCCACTTGTTTGAAGTAAGTTACCAAATGAATTTGCTTTTCTGGTGTGAGGAAAGCCATCTGGGCAGTTGTATTCAAGCTTGCACCCAGGAATGTAATCTGTTGAGAGGGTACCAGTTGTGATTTCTTTTCGTTTACGGTGTACCCTAGACAAGTTAGAACCCTTTTTACAAATGCCAGATGATTTATAAGTATGGCCTGATTTTCTGCCTGAATTAGGCAACTGTCCAGGTATGGATATATTTGAACATTTCTTAGTCTGCAAAATGCAATTACTGGAGCCAGGCACTTTGTGAATACCCTGGGTGCAGTAGACAAGCCAAAGGGCAGTGCAGAGAACTGATAATGCCTGCTTGGAAGCATAGGTATTTCCTACAAGATTTCCTGATTGGGATATGCAGGTAAGCTTCTTTTAAATCTAGAGTTGCCAACCAGGCATCTTTACCTAGCATAGGAAGTAAATGGTGAAGAGTCCGCATCTTGAATTTTGGAATATCCAGAAAGGTGTTTAGAGTAGACAGGTCCAGAATTGGGCATCAAGATTTGTCTTTTCTGGGTACCAGGAAAAGCCTGGAATAGAAACCTTGTCCCTTTTCCTCTTCTGGTACCGGTTGAATAGCCCCCATGTTTAAGAGGGAACGTACTTGTTTCTGAGCCTCTGCCCACTGATTTGGGGGCAGGTCTGCCCACCCGTTTGGGGTTGGTAATGTGTGGAAATTAAATATGTATCCCTGGGACACTATGTTTGAAACCCATTTGTCCTGGGTTACGAGTTCCCAGTTTTTTGCAAGAAGAGCAATCTTTCCCCCCAAAGGGGCGACTGAAAGGTAAGTGCTAGGCAATTTTAAAGAAAAGTCATTGAGACTGACCATAGGGGGGGTGTCTTGTTATTTCCAGATTTGGAAGTGGATGCCCCCCATTGCTTGGTTCTGAGAGTCCCTTGGGACTGACACCTAGTGCTTTTAGTGTGTCTGAGTTTGGTTTGAGTGGATCTGGACGGAGCTGGAAAGGACCAATTCTTACTAGGCCAGTGCCTACTAAATCTTGGAGGTTGCACTTATAAAAAATCTTTTACAGTTTGCATAGATTTAGCTTTATCTTCCATCTTTTTTAGAACTTCTTCAGCCTTAATGCCAAACAGATGGTCCTGATTTAAAAGAGCATCCAACAATTTTGCTTTAACATGATCAGGCAGAGATTGCTCCTTAAGCCAAGCATGTTTTCTAAGCACAGACCCAGTAACCGCAACCGCAGCTCTGCAAGAGGCCTCTAAAAAAATCAAAACCACATTGCAAAGCATGTTTTCCAACTTGTTCAGCAGAATGCAATAAATCCTGTAAATCTTTATTTTCCACACAGAAATCAACATCATTTTCTGTTTAAGCAGTCCCATAATACGCTGTTGATATTTTAGCATATGAAATTGGCAGTTTAAAGCCCTGATTGCCAAGGTTTCAGAAGTACAAACCTTTTTACCCCATCTATCCAGCTCCCTGGAGTCTCTATCAGAACGGGTAGGATTTTTAGCAGTAGAAGCCTTAATCTCCTTGGGTCCCTGAGAAATGGTTTCTGGTTTGCAACAGGATGTTTGAAAAGAAACTTGTGGGACTCAGGAACCCTGTAGTATCTGTCGGGTTTACTAGGAGCCGGAGGCAGGGAATCAGGAGCCATAATGGATTCTGAAAACACATCATCAACAATGTCTAGTACAGGAGGTATAGCCAAAGGCCTATGCTGAGGTAGAAGAAGGAAATCCCTAAGCCTCTTTATTCAGAAAATTCCTGACTTTCCCAGTGGAAATGCTCCCTTAACGTATGTAAAGTTCCCCAAAAGAAAAATCCTCGGGGGGGGGGGGGGGGGCAGAGGGAATGGAATCCTCTGCATCACAATCCTCATAAGTAGGCATGGACAAATCCAGGTCATAGGAAGAATTAGAAGAAACAGAGTCCTGATCAGTAGATTCATGGTCAAGGTCAGTCCTAGGCCTCTTAGAAGGGGGGGGGGATTGACTACCCCTGATTAGAGTAATAAGATCTTCAGCCATTTTGAGCACTTGTTTTTTAGGCATAGGGGCCTGAACATGTGGCCTGGGCATCGTTTTTTTAGACATAGATTGAGATTTAGGCCTTAGAATAGAAGGTGGAGCCGGTTTAATATGCAGGTCTGTAGGCCTGAAAACACCCTCAGAAGCCGGTGCCTGCACAGAGGCTCCAGACCCATCCAAGGTAGAGACATCCGCGGGTTCCATAGGTGAAGCATCTCGCGACATACCGGTTTAATATGCAGGTCTGTAGGCCTGAAAACACCCTCAGAAGCCGGTGCCTGCACAGAGGCTCCAGACCCATCCAAGGTAGAGACATCCGCGGGTTCCATAGGTGAAGCATCTCGCGACATACCGGACTCCGAATGGGTCTCAGCAGATGCCTGTGAGTCAGAAGTAGTGGGTATCAGGGGCTGCGAAAGCACCTCACTGAATACCGGCGAACTGGCGACTGGCTTAGGAGAAGCGTCATCGTCAGTTTTGGACTTCAATGGCCGCTCTGTCTTTTTCTTTGCGTTTTTTGGAATTCCGGTAGTCGGATGGCTAACTGAATTCATTTCTGGATAATTAAAGTGAGAACCAAAATATTTAGAGGCAAAAATGTACCGACGACGGATAGTGCGCTGATTAAATAAAGCACAAAACCGACAGCAAGGTACGTCGTGCTCAGGGCCTAGGCAAAGAATACAGTACAAATGAAAATCTTTATGAGGTATTTGCTTCCCATAAGTAATGCAATTAGCTTTTACTGACATCAGTAAGGAGCAAGAAAAAGTTTCCTCAACAGGGTACTTAGCTTTAAGTTGAAGACTTCGATTCTGAAACTCGAAAACGAAAATTTCAGGAGTCGGCCAACCGGCACTTGCAAACTGCTTCTGCTTCGGGCACCGCACGGCAAGAAAGACTGATGTAATGGCGTCGGCTGCATGTTTTATACCCCTGACGACCTGACATCATGGAAGAAGGGACAGCAACTGACGCAGGACCCAAGACTTTGTTAATCAGGCTGACTGAGGGCAACCTGCCAGCAGACTACCCAAATGTTATAATTGCAACAGTGAAACACGAAGAACATCTACAGCAAGTAAAGACATTATATATGTAAAATCTAGCAATTAACTCTGGTCTCAAAACAACAGGAAGAATCTGCTGGTTCAGACACCACAGCTCCGAATTTGAGATCAGACAGTCATACAAGGCTTGACTTATCAGCTTTCTTCCAGCAGAGTGCACTGTTGTTACACTTTTGACATTCAGCATTTAATACCATTTTCTTCCATTTAAGAGAACAAGCTTGTGGCTTACATTAATATTTACAAATGACAGAATTATCTACAAAATTCTATCCGCAGTGGTGCAGCGGTAGCATTGTCGCCTCACAGCAAGAGATTCTCCCATTCAATTATCGGCTGGAGCACTTTCTGTGTGGAGTGTACATGTCCTCCCCACGGTCGAGTGGCGTTTGAAAGACATGCGTGAATGGGCGTGCCTTCGTTGAAGGTTGGGCTGGCACCTCGGCACCGTAAAAATATACTGCCAATCATTAGCAGACAGGAGTTCCGCTGTGGCGACCCTTAACCGGGAAAAGCCGAATAGTAGAACATCTACAAAAATCTATCTAGCTAGGCTGGCAGCCTTCACATATCTTCACAATGTTCACATTTTCATACTTGACAGCCCCACATTATTGAGGGGTATGGTGTGAAATGCCATGATAGTAGACAGAAAAATTCATTGTCAATGCCCACTTATATCACATTATGCCGTAGATATAGCTAGCTGTTTGCTAGTAATTATGAAAATAAACAATACTTCAATACTTGCTTAAAGGAAAACTCCACTATTTGTTTTTCATTCTATCTTTGTTTTCTGAATTACTTTAAAGGAAAACTCCACCCTAGAACTAAAAAAAATCTGTTTTTTTCACTCCATTTTTGTTTCCTGACCTATTTTGACACCTCAAAATCACAAGTGCTTTATTTGTAATTTTAGCCTGTTGTCCACAACATGACTACCAATGGGGCTTGATGTATTAGCGTGATCTTGTTCTCCCTCAACCCTTTCGCTTTCCCATAATGCTTTGTATGACTTATGCCAGACATAAGGATGAAATTGTAAATTCCCATGCCATTGACATATAATGGGATTTGTGTGAGTCACTGGTATCTTCTTTACCATCTGTAAAATGACTGCTTCATTTTTGTCTCTAATCACCCTCATTTACGTTTGGCTCAGACCTTGTTTTACACTATTACAACATCCACCACCATTGTTTACGAGGATACGGAAACTTTTATTGTAAAATAAAAAAGCTAAAACGGTAAGCGCTTTTGCGACCAACGTCTCTTCTTCAGAACATTTTAAAAACAATTCAAAAATGCTGTTTAAATACATATTTCAATAACACATGAACCAATGAAAATCAAATCATAATTAAACAATAAACAGTGAATATTAATACATAGCAACCAGCATTTTTCCCTCTGGATCATCATTATTATATTACTATTGTCAAATATTTGGCTTCCTTCCAGAAAACCACATTAATCCATGTCTGTCAATTTTGGTACCACCTTTACCATTCTAAGTTAGTGTTTACATAGGTTTAAAATTGAAATGTGCCTATACTGTTTCTTGTGAATTCATTATCCAATCTCTTCCCAATCTTTTCTAACCTCCTCTGATTGGTTCTTATATTTACCATGCAGCATTTTTATGCCCTACTAATTAGCCCTTTCGAATACCAGCTTCTGTTCTAGATTCAACTAAAAGCTCTACCAGAGCATGTCTTTCACTTAAGATTCCCCTATCCCTTTATCTTGCCTATACTCTGATATCAATCCCTGATACAGAAGGCAGTCTCAAACCAGCAATCCAAATGTCTTCTTGGCTTTTTCCCATTCTGTTACTACACCTAATGCTGCTGTTGTTTGTGGGCAAGCAATACAGTAAGCTAAGATTTTATGAGAAGGGAAGTGGTAGCATCTGCATTCCTTTGTAGAATAATACAGTTAATTGGGAGGATATGTAAAGGGTCAGATGCAAGAATTAAGAAGGGGTTCCTCTCCAACAAGCTGTGTTTGAACAGAGGAACCAGCAGGGGTGTGCTCTTTCCCTTTTGCTATTTGCTTTAATACTTAGAGCCAATGACCAAGAAAATAAGGGACTAACAAAGTCAAGGATATAAATGGTATGATAATCCGGAAAAATTATCATTATTTGCAGACTATATTGTCTGCAACTGATAAACCCAGAAAAGGACATTTCATTTTTGTGTAAGATTTTGAGAAAGTTTCAGGTCTTTTCAGTATCCAAAGTAAATGAAGATAAAACAAATGTAGTTGCTGCAAAGGATTAAGGTATGAGCTGTAGCTCCTATGGTACAGGGTTCGATTCCTTCAACCCTCACTTACCTATTTGTGTGATCTCAAGCAAGTCACCTTACCAGACATTGTTCCCACATTGCCCTCTGAAAAGGCAGCATGTGCCCAGTGGGCCTATCTGGCTAACAGATGAGTGTTGTTATTATTACAAGCTATAGCAGTAAACTATGTATCCACACAAGAATTGGTTCAGCAATATCCATAATTACGTAAACAAGATAAGACAGAGTATTTAGACACATGGATTAAAAAGGATTCTATTATGGCAGATTAACGACATATAGGAAGAAACTAAACAGAGAATAATACAAAAACTGAGAAGGTAGAAACTCTTGATTACAGATATGGATAATAAAACAGAAGCAATATTTATTTAGTTTTATATACAGGCCAGGCATATTTTTTTATTAAAAAGAGGAGATGTAATGGGCCATAATAAAGAGCTGAAGGAATTTATTTGGGAAGGGAACATAACTAACACCAACTATAATATAACACAGAACAAGGTGGTTTAGTATTACCTGATTTGAAGAGATACTTTATAATAACACAGTTACAGCTCATATGCCAAAATTAAGCAGAAAGTTACAAATCAAAATGGAAAGGGGTGAAGATGAAATGGGGAGGGGGGTGAGAAGTGTGGAAAAAGCAGGACTTTGGATGCAAGTCATTTAAGGTGTACAGCAACAAGTATACGGAATACTATAAGTAGCAGAAAGTATTCCAAGAACCAAGCCAGCAAGAGAATGGAGAAAAGAGATTTTATCAAAGAGAATGCCTGCAACTAGGTTTACAAAAAAAAACTGCAAGAGGGACTGAAATGTTCTGGATAAAAATGTGCAAAACAGTAAAGGTATTAAGAGCAAATGATTTGGGGGGTAATAGTTTGGGATTAGGCTACGCAGAAGTATGGACTGCAGGTTACAGACCACATTCCATACCAAAGACTGAAATCAGATCATAGCAAAAAAAAAAAAAAAAAAAAAAAAAAAAGGACAGGGAAGTGCTAAGTGAAACACCAGCTTTCGTAGAATTTTTGTTTGAGTTTAATATACAGTTGTGTCTGTTACATTTTCCATAATCGTGGATGTTCAATGAAATCACTGCTGCAGTAGCCTTTAGCTATTAGCTATATATCTTGCCAAGGAGGTAACAGCAGCACAGTCTTCCAAAGTCTTTCGCTATTCCCAACACATACACCCAAGCTGATGCAGCATTAGCTCTTACGGGAGAAAACATCAGCCATAACTAATCAGGACTTTCTTGCCCCCCAAAGGAGAGAGGCTACCTGACAAAACAGAAAGGCTAGGAACATGCAACTACCTTAAAAAAAATAAAATAAAAAAATAAATATATATTATGTGTGAGCCCTTCATTTGTTCAAACTTTCAAATGTTCGAACCTAATATGGCCGACACCATATGAGCGAACGTTTGAAAGGCCGACAAATGATAGCGGAGATTCCGCTACAGTGCGGGACTGGGAGATTCCTCTTTCCTGCACTGTAGTGCGATCTCGGAGTGAGAATATTTAAGTAGCAAGGGTGTGGGGGGGTGCAGGGGGGCTTACCCCCCTTCATAACACAGTTTTACTGTGTTTACAGGTAGGTAAATGGTGCTATTTCAGGATGTCGGTCTTTCAGAATGTCGATCATATGGTGTTGGCCAAATGAAAGTCGGCATTGTGAACAGTCGACATTCTGAAGTAGACCCATATATATATATATATATATATATATATATATATATATATATATATATACGTGTATGTATATAGAGACACACACCACACACACACACACACACACACACACACACACACACACACACACACACACACACACACACACACACACACACACACTCTCTCTCTCTCTCTCCATCCCAGTTTCTTTTTCTGTATGAGCCTACTGCAGCAGCAGCAGCAGCAATTTCATTGATCATCTACTGTTAGTACAGTTGTTTAAGTTGCACTTATATGTTCATCAGAAATCACTGCTGCAGTAGCCTATAACTATATGGGTAGATTATCAAACAAATTATCATACCTTGTTCAACCAGGAAGGATGGATTAGGATCCAGAAGCCCACTGACAATGGTCCTAACAAAGCCTGTTTAGGATCAAGAAAATAAATTCAGTCTGTAGTGTACATAGGACCAAGATGATGCCTCTAGAATGCTTCTGGAATCCAACCCTTTCCGATATGCCATTGAAGAAGACAAGGAGGCAATAGTAGAATAAGCCTTGACCCTGCCTGAAGTGATTTACCATGGTTGGAATAACAAAAAGTAATAGCAAAGGATAACCATCTGGAAATGGTCTTTCATTTCTTTGTCCAATTATAGGGAATAAACTGCCATTCAACTTTCCTATAAGTCTTAGTTCTGTCAAAATAATTCCCGAGTTACCTGTGTAAGTCTAGATTATGAAGAATTCTTTCCTCCATTTTTTTTTTAGCTTCAGGAAAGAGAACAGGGAGATTGATGGCTTGATTCACAGTAAACTTTGAAACCGCCTTTGGCATGAATGAGGGATTTGTTCTTAAAGTAACCCTATCTGTAAGGATAATCAAATAGGGTTCACCCACCATGAGAGCTTGCAATTCAGATAACCATCTTGCACATGTCAGAGCAATGAGCAACACAGTCTTCCAAATCATAAACTGTAAATCAGCCTGATAATCTGGTTCGGAGAGAAACTGAGGTAACTTTTCCAGCACAAAGTTAAGATCCCTAGTAGGTGCCATCTGTTTCATAGATGGTCTTACAATCAAAACTCCTTTCAATAATTGTCTAACTAAAGACTGAGAAGAAAGGGGAGGATCCATGGTTTGACAACCCTGACAGAGGAATAAGAAAGGCCAGAGGAAAGCAACTCAAGCTAATATTTAAGAACCACTGGGGCAAAATCCCTAAAAACAGGCCGGGTTATTAATGTGGCACCAACTAGTAAATCTCTTCCACTTAAAGTAAGATTTCTTAGTACCAGGTCTTCTTATCTCATGCAGTACCTGCTGTACATCCTGAGAAACTAGGTGGCTAAAAGGTATTAAAACTGAATTATCAAGGCAGATGAAGTTGTTTCAGACTGAGATGTATCAAACTCCCATTGTCTTGTGTGAGTAGATCCAATCTGTGAGGAATCTTGTGGCAATTGCCCTTGGCCAATTCCATAAAAAAGAACCACTGTTGCTTGGGCAAAAAGACAGTCCCAACAATAATCTTTGGAGTGTCCTTCTGAATCTTCAGAATGACCCTGGATACTAGTGGAAAGGGTGGAAATGTACAAAGGAACATTCCTGCCCTCTGGAATGAAAAAGCATGCATCTTCCACGCTTGCCTGCAAGGAGCGGTAGTACAGACATCAACAACAGGTGCTAGAGTACCTAAGTACGCTTCTTAATGGATGCCATGAATCCTAACATTCTACAATATTCTCTGGCTGAAATTGGAGTCTGGTTAGAGAAACTTGGAAAAACTCTCAACTTGTTGGAATAGTTTATTTTGCTTTTAGGAAAATAAAAGACTCTGAGGTTTTTGCACATTTAGAAAAGGAGGGCTGAAAAATGTCAGTAAACCCCTGAATCAGTTTTGCCTCTTTCACAATCTGACTACCGGTGTAACAGAAAGACCAAACAAAAGCTCCTTATCCACAGGAGAATTCAAAATTTCAGATGGGACATCCCCAGAAAACTTCTGATAACGTACCCAAGCAAAATGTCTCCTAACAATAGAAGAAGCTGCAGCCCTGGACACAGTGTCAGGATAGTCATACACACTCTTTAAAAGATGGTTGAAAATTTGACAAAGAGTAGAAATAACAGAATTCAAAGAGGACTTGCCTTTTGAAGGAAAGGTGGCATAAATGTTCCTCAAACTGTCAACACACACCATTTTATACTTCAAGAAATGAGCCTAACAGTTTGAAATTCTGAAGGCTAGAGTAGAAGAAGAAAAAACACTGCTTCCCAAAGCTTCAAAGTCTTTCCCATCCTCGTCCAAAGGAGGATTGGCACTGTCCAAATACTTGTTAGAAGCTGGAGAAGAAAGAAATAACAGCAGCTGGGTCAGACCTGAAGTAAAAAAAAAAACAAATACACTGAGGAACCTTATAAGTCTGTCTGCCTTTTTAAGGACTGAATATTGACTGTCAGATTTCTTGCAGGCTAAGTCAGAATCATCCTCCAAAGCTGAAAAAAGAGGAAGTATGGGAGCAGAAAATAGAATATCCACTTGCAACAATTTCTTTTTAAAGAAGAGAGCATCTCAACGTGTTTCCATTGGAAAAAATTATTAAATTTGGACAAGGTCTCATAAAAAGAAAATTCCTCTACAGAAGCGACCGAGGAAATACTCTCTTCAGAATCAGAGTATGGTAATATGGGAGGAAAAATATAGAATATGCCCTGTCCTTATCAAAATCTCAAAATCATCTGATAAAAATGTTCCAAAGGTTTCAAAGCCTGCATTAACCCCCTGGACAAAGAAATAAACTCATCTTTATCAAAAAAAAAGACTGCCACCTTAACAAGTCGGCTCAGGTTTTGTTTTTTTTTTCCTAGGGACATTCATAGGAGACAAACCTACAGGATGGCATTTCAACCTGGGAAACAGGTCTGTTACCCCAGACATATAGGAAAGCACTATCCGGTGAAACTGCTGTGAGCAAAGAAAAGGTCTCTCCCATGTTTGTTAAGGACACTTGGAAAGGGATGTGGCTAACCCACAGTCCATTGTGGCTAAAGGGACTACAACACAGAGCCCCAGAAAAATGAGTGAGTGGCCTGCGGAACAACCAATCGCCATTGCAGAGTTACTCACCAGCAGCTGAGACAATGACTGAGCTTGTTGAGTTGGCATGGGCACCCTTGCAGTTTTCTTTTTCTTAGGTACAGCAACAGAAGAAACCAAAGGACCAGTAGGTTAATTCATGTTCCTGCTGAGAAAGAAACCTGGAAGATGATAGTAGGAAGGCAAATTGTCACCAATGTGTTTACAAGCACTACACACACTTACACCTCCCCAAATATATACCAGTCCCCCCTCAAAAAAATAAAATAAAATAACACAAAAGTGCACACACAAATAATTGCATAAACAGTACAACATTCAAGAAATATCACTAAAAATACAAAAATAAACTGCTGGCCTGTGGTCATGTGACAGTCTAGGCAAAAAAGTAAAAATAACTCAAAATACCGGTATTCTTAAAGAGAACCAGTAGAAATAATGCAGATTTAAAATATGTGAAAAGAAATCCTCAAAGGGGGCTTATCAGTCACAAAATGTGAAGAACCAACCAACCATCAATCCTATGAAGCCCAGGAGGAGCACTCTTGAGAGCAGCAAGAAAGTAGTGAAGAGTTTCAGAGCCCAGGCTGTTTTCTCCCTTAGCAACTCATGTGACACTAGCTTAGGCACATGTGTGAGATAGCTAAAGACTTTGGAAGACTGTCCGGCTGTTATAAGCTTGGCAGTATATAACCCGTATAGCTAAAGGCTAATACTGCAACACTGACTTCTGATGATTAGAAGTTGCTGTTAAAAACAAGATTAGTAGAACAAATAAAATACTGCATGATAACTATAAGATTCAATCGGAAGATGTTAGGAGAGACTGGGAAGAGACAATGGGAAGGCAATATACAAACAATGGGAGGACATCTATAAGAAGCTCAAGTGTGCAAAGTCCAGAAGGTTTACAGTTCTTGTATGGAAGTGTTTTAATACCCCAAACAGATTTTACCAAATTTTTGTACAGACAGACAGTAAATACTGGAGGTGCAATGGGCAAGAGAAGTAATTGGGAACATTATTTTTTTTGGAATGCAACACATTGGTAAATTTTAAAAATTCCTTACAGAGTACTTTTTCGGAAATGTTGGGGAGCCAAATGATTGCGTTAACCAAGGAAGTGATTCTTCTAAGCTGGGATAGAGGATTTGAATTACCCTGACATAGTAAGGCCTTACAAAGTTAAATGCTATTAACTGTCACAAAAAAAACCCCCACAATTCTTAGAAAAGGGAAAATTAAAATTGAACCAACTGTAATTAAAGTTCTGAATACTGTAAAGGAGATAAAAGAACTGAAGATGAGACATGGGATCTTTGGAAAAGGGAAGGAACAACGTGTACAGAAATAAATGGAATTTGTGGGAACAATGTATACAGAATAAACCTCAATCCTCTTCTTGAACATTAAAGAAGGCAAGAAATGATTAATTTATGTAAAGCTAAAAAGAAAATAAACAACATATATGAAAATAATGAAAACTGTTATTATAGTTTGTTTTACTTTCTCTAACATATAATGTACTCGTACCTACGTCATTGCAGAAAATATGAGAATTTAATAAAGGGGTTGCATTCTACACAAGTACAGTCATCAGGAAAGTAGAGTTCCTGTATAACTTTTCTTTACAGGAGACTTCCCTGTAGTTCTGAAAGGAATATACGCGTCACTGTTTTCAAATTCTAATTTCTGAAGTCCTGCTACAGGTACAGGTACATGTATAAAACTAAGGCAAAAAAGCAGCATCTAAAAGCTGAAATGATTTGATAAGCATGTCAGTGAAATGGCTAGCATGGTATATGTAGAGCTGGAGTTAAGCAGTTTTTTGGTTTACATTAATATCATGAGTGTGATAATGTCTTGTTGGGGGTGGTGTATTCAAATAGCTGGTCTTAGGAAAAAAAACAACATTAAAACATGGTGAGTAATGTAAAGACATTATGAGATAAAAATGCTCCTTTGGTACAGCAGTTATGACTATTACCTATACTTTCCTAACCATATTAATTTTAAAAAAAGCTGTTGGGCCAATAGGTAAACAAATAGTGACATCTTATGCCAAACATTAAGGAAAGTACAGTTGTGTACACTTAGCATAAATGTAGATGTTCAAGGGTATTCACTGTTGCAATCATCACATTTGAGTTATCCCTGCCAAGGTAACCTTCGGCAGGCCAGAATACCAGAGACTTAGTATTTCTGCATCGGTTGGTCGTCAGTAGTATAAAGTAAGGCAGCCAATGCCATTACATCAGTTTTTTTTTTTTGCCTTAACCTGTCAGGAGCCCCCAAAGTAGGAGGCCATGTTTTGGTGGAAGAACCTCACCAGTGGAAAATAAATACCAATATGTCCCTTATAAGGAAAGGCGAACAACAAGGAAGAATGGTAACAAAAGGAGAAAGAGAATAAAGGGGGGGTGGAGGAAGGGAAACCAGGACTGCAACAGTGAATACACTCGAACATCTACATTTATGTATAAGTGTACATAACTGTACTAAGTTCTTCGTGTTTCACTGTTGCAGTCATCACATTTGGGTAGATTCCCAAAGCTGAGAAAATGAGTGGAGGCAGACAAGGAAACCAGGGGCTGGTTAAGATGCCCTGCAAGACTGCAGAGGCAAACCCTGCCCTGGATTTGGAGAAGAGAGGCAGGTGGTAATGCTTGGTAAAAGTGTGAACAGATGTCCAGGTAGCAGCCTCCAGGATGTCCCTGGTAGTGACTCCTCTGATGAATGCTGCAGAGGTGGAGGTTGCTCTGGTGGAGTGCATCCTGACTCCCTTAGGGTGAGGCTTTCCATGCTGTTTGTACCAGAAATGGATGCAGTGTACTATCCATTTGGAGATGGTTTGCTTGGAGATGTCTTTGCCTTCTGACCCTGTAGCAAAGCTAACCAGCAATTGATTAGACTTTCTGAAGGATTTAGTCCTCTTCAGATAGAACCTGAGCTATCTGTGCACATCTAGAGAGTGATGAATCCTTTCCCCCTTGTTCTGGGGATTAGGAAAGAAGGTGGGCAAATGAAGGGACTGGTTGAGAGCCACAATGGACACCACCTTGGGCATGAAGGATGGGTTAGTTCTGAGGGATACCCTGTCTGCATGGAAGATGATGAAGGGTTATACAGCCATGAGTGCTTGTAGCTCAGAGACTCTTCTGGCTGAAGTGATGGCCAGAAGGAATGCTGTCTTCCAGGAGAAAAATGTTTAACTCTGAATAAGAAGCTGGTTAGAAAGGAGGCAGGATGAGCTTTTCCAAGACAAAGTTAAGGTCGCAAGCTGGTGCTGGTGTCCTTCTGGGGGGCCTCAAAATCCTCTGAGGAACTGTTTAATCAGAAGGTGTGAGAAAAGGGGCTGCTCAGTGGGAAAATGAGCAGAGACATGAATTTTTTACAGAGGAGAATGAGGCCACTGTGTAGTAGGTTGGCTAAGTAATCCAGGATGCGTAGGATGGAGGGCTGTGACGTACTGGCTCCCTTAGCCTGCATCCGGGTGCAGAACCTTTTCCATTTATCTGCATAAGGCTTTCTGGTGCTAGGACGTCTGGCCTTACGGATAAAATCCAGAGCTTGTTTACTTAGGATGGCAGATTGGTTCGGGGTTAGGGAATAAGCCAAGCTGCCAAAATGAGTATCTGCAATTGGGGATGCATAAATTCCCCTTTCCTCTGGGTCAGGAGGTTTGGAATCTGAAGGAAGATGCCATGAAGGCAGTGGGGACAGGCTGTGCAGCAAGGGGTACCAGTGTTGTCGGGGCCTGTCTGGAGCTATAAGAGTGGTCCTTGGTTTTTCCTCACTTATTTGAGCAGTACCCTGGGGATGAGAGGTAGGGGAGGGAAGACACAAACTGACAGATTGACCCAGGGGAAGGACAGGGCATCCACTTTCCAAGCCATGCAGTGATGCTCCCTGGTGCAGAATTTGCTGAGCTGATGGTTGGTGTGGGAGGCAAAGATTTCTACCTTTGGGGTTCCCCATTTCTGAGTTATTAGGGTGAAGGCACTTCTGTTGAATTGCCACTCATGTGGGTCCAGAAGATTTCTGCTTAACTGGTCTGCCAAAGAGTTAAGAGAGCCTGGTAGGTATTGCGCTAACAGGTGTAGTTGCATGGAAGAGGCTGAGAGCCAAAGGGTCAAGGCTAGCCTGCACAAAGGGTAGGAGTGAGTCCCTCCCTGCTTGTTGATGTACTACATCACAGTGGAGTTGTCTGTTTTGATCAGGAGGACCCCTGGAGAGAGAAGGGGTTTGAAAGCTATCAAGTCATGCTGCACAGCCATCATCTCTTTCAGACTGATGTGCAGAGGGATTTGCTGTGGGCTCCATTAGCCCTGTAATGCACATGTTGTCCAGGTGTGCACCCCAAGCGAAGTCTGATGCATCTGTGGTGAGGGTCTGGGCAGCGGGGGTGGGGAGAAGGGCAGTCCCTTGTTGTGGGAGCATGCTGTTGCCCACCAAAGAAAATCCTTTATGAGGCAAGGAATTATAGGTAGAAGAGTTTCCAGGTCTTGAGAATGCTGACACTAAAGGCTCCTTAGGTACCACTGAAGTTTTCTCATATGCAGTCTGGCATATGGAAAGAATAGAATGCAAGATGCCATGAACCTCAGAGCTTGCAAAATCTTCCTTGCAGATAGCTGGGGCCTGGTGGCTAGTTGAGAGAAGTAGGCTGTCAAGAAAATTTGTTTCTCTGGTGTAAGGTATGCCATCTGGGATGCTGTGTCCAGACTTGCTCCCAGGAAAATTATCCTTTGGGTGGGCACCTGTTTGGATTTCTTTTCATTGACTGTGTACCCTAGGGAGGTTAGTAGGGTCTTTACAAAGGCCAGGTGCTTGACAGCTTTTCCTGGCTGTCTGCCTGAATAAAGCAGTCATCTAAGTATGGGTAAATTTTAATATTTCTGTGTCTGCAAAAGGAAATGGCTGGAGCTAGACATTTTGTGAAAACTCTGGGAGCAGTAGATAAGCTAAAGGGAAGAGTAGAGAACTGAAAGTGTTGATCTGGGAACCCTTTATGGGTTGGAAGGGTGTGGAAGGAAAATTGTATTCCTGAGACACAATGTTCAGAACCCACTGGTCCTTTGTAATGGTGGCCCAGGTGCTTTGGTTTTGAAGTGGAGGTAGCCCACTGCTTACATCTCTGCAATCCCTGGGGCTGCTGTTTGGGGGTGTCCGTTTCGTCGGGGCCTAGGCTGAGCAGGTTTACTCGGAGCAGGAAAGGACCAGTGCTTGGAGGGAGAATGCCTGCTGAGCCTAGAGGGCTGGACCTGTAAGAAATCCTTAACAGTTTGCATAGATTTTGCTTTTTCTTCCATCTTTTTTAAGACCTCTTCTGCCTTGGTGCCAAATAAGTTATCTTTGCGCAAGGAGGTTATCCAACAATTTAGATTTGACATGGGAAGACATTTTTTGTTTAAGGAGTTACAAGGTATGTTGCTGAAATTTCAGCATATGGAACTGACAATTTAGTGCCCTGATAACAAGAGTAGCTGAGGTGTACACTTTTTTTTCCCATCTGTCCAATGTTCGAGAATCCCTGTCTGAGGGGGTGGGATTCTTAGCAGAGGTTGCTTTAATCCGTTTTGGCCCTTGAGAAATGAACTCAGGGTCAGCTGTTGGATTTTTAAAAAAAGATATTTGTGTGACTCACGGACTGTATAGTACCTGTCTAGTTTTCTGGGAGCAGGGGGTAGGGCGTCTGGAGTCCAGCTACATTCGTGAAAAACATCCTCCACAACATCTAGGACTGGGGGATGGCCAATGGTTCGTGTTGCGGAAGATCCAGGAATTCCCTGAGTCTCTTTTTAGACTGAGGGTAGTCCTGACTCTCCCATTGGAAATGCTCCCTTAAAGTGTGCAGGGTTTCCCCAAAGGAAAAATCCTCTAGGGGACAGGTTGAAGGAATGAAGTCCTCTGCATCAAAATCCTCATAGGCGGAGAAGGGTTGCATGTCTTCTTAGTCAGATGTATCATCTGACTCTTGTTCAGATAAAACTACAGGGGACAGATCTCTCTTCCTTTTGGAGGGGGTAGTTTGGCTTCCCCTGATCAGCATGGTAAGGTCTTCTGTCATTTTAAGCATTTGAGACGGAGGCAAAGTTGCAGGCACCTGAGAGTGGGTCGTCAGTTTCTTGGGTGTGGCACAAACCCTGGGCCTTAGAAACTCGGTCATCTTTGAAAGAGTGGTAGTCGCGAAAGAAGACGTCGGTTTGGATCAAGATTCAGTACTGCAAAGGACTTCCTTGGAAGCTGCTGCCTGCTCAGCGGCTGAGGACCCATTCAAAGTAGAGAAAACTGCAGGATCCTTAGTCGAAGAGTTTTGCGGCATACCGGACTCCGAAAGGGTCTCAGTAGCAGCCTGTGAATCAATAGAAGCAGGTATCAAAGGCTGCGAAAGCACCTCACTGAGTACCAGAGGACTGACGACAAGCTTAAAGGAAGCGTCGCAGGTAGGTTTGGATCTGTGCAGTCGTCTCTGTCTTTATCTTTACGTTTTTTCAGAAGATCTGCTGTCGGATGGCTTACCAAAGTCATATCGGAATTTGAGGATTGTAAACAAAAATATCTGGCTACAATAAGGGTCTGATGATGGACAACTGTGGCGTTGAACAAAGCACAGAAGCGACAATGGGGGAAGTCGTGGTCTGGGCCTAAACAAGTGACGCAGTAAGTGTGGAAGTCTCGGTGTGGTATTTGCTTTCCACAGGCGAGACAATTATTAACTTTTTCTTACATCAGTTAGTGCAAGAAAAAAGGATCCCCAATGGGGTACTTAGCTTTAGAAGACTTCAACTTCAATTCGGTAGACGAAAACTCCGGTAGCGGCTGACCGGCACTCATGCAAACTGCTTCTGCTTTGGGCTCCATGGCGAGAAAGACTGATGTAATGGCATCGGCTGCTTTACTTTATACTACTGATGATCTGATATCAGTCCACAAGCGACAGCAACTGATACAGAAATACTAAGTCTCTGGTATTCGGGTCGGCCAAGGCCTACCCTGGCAGGGTAACCCAAATGTGGTAACTTCAACAATGAAACACGAAAAACATTACATTGTTGCCACTGATAACTGCCGTCTAACACAAACTGTTTTGTAGATTAATAATGTTTTGAAATATTGTGAAAATATTATATGCATAATTTGCATAGATTAAGCAATATCACAAAATAGCAGTATGTTAATCTCTCTTGTTACATCACTGAAAAGCTCTTGAACAAGTCAGCAAATCTCTCACTAATATCCTGGATTTATTTATCTTGCTCAATTACAGAGATGTACCCCTTGGACTATAGCACTAGTATTTTTTGGAAAAGAAAATACAGGTTGTCTCTCATAAATCTGCACTTAAAAATTCCCATCTAAAGACAGACCTTTGATACTAACACCAGTGCATAGCCTGTTGTCTTCCACCGAGCTGTCATATGTTATGTTTTTGTAACGCACATCATTTATCATATACTATAAATCTAATGCAGTATGTTTTAAGTAAAGGAGTTTGAAGAAAAGCTTTCAGGAAACAATTGTTTTGAACAGCAGCTCAAACGCCTGTAGTAGCTGGCATGGCAGAACAGGAGTGAGCAACCATTGAAAACTCACCCATCTTAGTACTGAGGAGGGAGGAAGCTGTGGCTCAACATGAGTGACACCTAGCAGAAAGTACAGTTGTGTGCACTTACCATAAATGTAGATGTTCGAGTGTACTCATTGTTGCAGTCATCACATTTGGGTTATCTGCTTGCTGTAGCCCTCAGTCAGGGCCTGATTATCAAAGTCTTGGGTCCTGCGTCAGTTGCGGTCTCATCTTCCATGACGTCAGGTAGTCAAGGGTATAAAGCATGCAGCCAATGCCATTGCATCAGTTTTTCTTGCCCCAGATGTCAGGCGCCCCCTCCTAATGGGAAGCAATTAAACACACACACACACACACACACACACACACACACACACACACACACACATATATATATATATATACAATGGTATACCTCCAACAAAAAAGCAAATGCACCAAAAAGCTTTTAAGCATAGTAAAGGAAAGTAGAGGGAGACATCAGGGGGCTGGAGGGAGGGTAGCCATGACTGCAACAGTGAATACACTTGAATATCTGCATTTATGGTAAGTGTACACAACTGTACTATGTTCTTCGTGTTTCACTGTTGCAGTCATCACATTTGGGTAGATTCCCAAAGCTAAGGATGGGAGGATGAATTAGATAGCATTAGGACCAGCTATAAGACCCTGCAAGACTGCAGTGGCAAAGCCAGCTCTGAATTTAGATAAAATTGGCAAATGGTAATGCTTGGTGAAAGCATGTACAGAACTCCAGGTAGCAGCTTCTAGGATGTCCCTGGTAGGGACACCTCTGAGAAAGGCTGTAGAGGTAGATGCAGCCCTGGTTGAATGGGGTCTAATCCCCTGTGGGATAGGTTTTCCATGGTGCTTATAGCAGAAATGAATGCAATGGCCTATCCATTTAGAAATGGTTTGCTTTGAAATAGCCTTCCCCTCTGCCCCTGCAGCAAATGCCACCAGCAGTTGTTCAGATTTCCTTTGAGGTTTAGTCCTGTCCAAGTAAAATCTAAGTTGTCTGTGCACATCTAATGAGTGCAGTATGCATTCCCCTTTGTTCTGTGGATTAGAAAAGAAGGTTGGCAAATGAATGGACTGATTAAGAGCCACACTGGATACCACCTTAGGCATGAAGGAGGGATTGATCCTGAGGGACACCCTGTCCGCATGAAAGATGACGAAAGGCTCCACTGCCATAATGGCCTGTAATTCAGACACCCTTCTTGCTGTAGTGATTGCTAAAAGGAAGGCTGTTTTCCAAGAAAGGAATTTTAACTCTGCACTTGCAGCTGGCTCAAAAGGAGGAAGAGTGAGTTTTTCCAATACAAAGTTAAGGTCCCAGGATGGAGTTGGGGCTCTCCTGGGTGGTCTTAAGTTTTTTGCCCCTCTGAGGAACTGCTTGAGTAGTGGATGAGAGAAGAGGGGTGGTTCTGTGTTATAATGAGCTGAATTGGCTGAAGATTGAATTCCGATGGAGGAAAAAGAAAGGCCCCTGTGAAACATCCCAGTTAAGTATTGAAGAATCTGAGGTAAGCTGGGCACTGCTGTGTCCATCCCTTGAATTTGGTTCCAGGCACAGAATCTTTTCCATTTTTCAGCATAAGATTTTCTAGTACTAGGCCTCCTTGCCTCCAAAATGACATCCAACACTTGTTTTCTGAGGGATGGTAACAGAGAGATTAGGTAATTAGCCAGGCTGCCAGGTTCAGGGTTTGAAGCTTAGGGTGTAGAATCTAGCTCTCCTGCTGTGACAGCAAGGTAGGGGTCTGAGGTAGGTGCCATGGAGCCAGCAGTGACACACTGCGCAAGTGGGGGTACCAGTGTTGGTGTGGCCAGGCTGGTGCAATCAGTACCGCCCTTGGTTTGTCCTGTTTGATCTTTAGTAGTACTTTGGAGAGGACAGGCAGAGGAGGAAAGGCATAAATGGATAGATTTTTCCAGCTGAAGGACAAAGCATCCACTTTCCAAGCTTGTTTGTGGGGAGTCCTTGTGCAGAATTTGTCCAATTGGTAGTTCTGAGAGGAGGCAAACAGGTCTACATCTGGGCTCCCCCATTTGTTTATCAACATGTTGAAAGTCTTTGGTTCCAGTTTCCAATCGTGAGGGACCATGAGATTTCTGCTTAGTTCGTCTGCCAGTGTATTTAGCTTTCCTGGCAGGAATTGAGCCTGTAGATGCGCTTGGTAGCTCAAGGCTGTGTTCCACAGAGCCATGGCTAGTCTGCAGAGGGGGTAAGAATGGGTACCACCCCCTGCTTGTTTATGTACCACATAACAGTGTTGTCCATCTTTACCATTAATTGTCCTGGAAGAATGTGGTCCTTGAAGGCTGTCAGAGCATTCCGTACAGCTAACATTTCTTTTTGATTGATATGCAGGTGCATTTGACTTGGGTTCCATTTGCCCTGAATGTACTTCCCTGCCAGGTGAGCCCCCCATGCATAGTCTGATGGGTCTGTTGTTAGGGTTTGGGCGGCAGGGGCTAGAGTGAATGGTAGTCCCTTGTTTTGGTGGGAGGCCTCTGCCCACCAAAGGAACTCTAACCGTAGGCAAGGTATGATAGAATTCATAGCTTCTATATCCTGAGAACGTTGACACCATAGGCTTTTTAGATACCATTGTAGTTTCCTCATATGCAGTCTTGCATATGGAATTAGTAGAATGCAGGAGGCCATAAACCCCAAGGCTTGCAGTAATTGCCTTGCAGAGAGCAGGGTCTTTGTGACCATCAGTTTGAAGTAAGTTGTCAAATGAATTTGTTTCTCTGGCGTGAAGAAAGCCATCTGGGAAGTTGTGTTCAAGCTTGCTCCCAGGAATATAATTTGTTGACAGGGTACCAGATGTGATATATTTTCCTTCATGGTGTACCTCAGACAAGTTAGCACCTTTTGTACAAATGCCAGATGATTTAAGAGTATGTCCTGGCTTTCTGCCTGAATTAGACAATCGTCCAGGTATGGGTATATTTGAATATTTCTTTGTCTGCAAAAAGCAATGACTGGAGCTAGGCACTTTGTGAATACCCTGGGCAGAGCAGAGAACTGATAATGCATGTAGCCTGCTTTGAAGCGTAGGTATCGTTTGCAAGATTCCCTGATTGGGATGTGCAGGTAGGCTTCCTTTAAATCCAGTGTTGCCAACCAGGCATCTTTGCCTAGCATAGGAAGCAACTGGTGAAGAGTTGGCATCTTGAATTTTGGAATCACCAAAAGGTGTTTAAGATAGAAAGGTCCAGGATAAGACGCCATGAATTGTCTTTTCTGGGTACCAGGAAAAGTCTTGAGATGAAACCTTGTCCCTTTTTCTCTTCTGGTACAGTTTGAATAGCTTTTATGCTTAAGAGAGTGAGTACTTGCTTTTGAGCCTCTGCCCAACCGTTTGGGGTTGGTAACGTGTTGAAGTGAAATCTGTATCCTTGGGAAACTATATTTAAAACCCATTTGTCCTGGGTAATGAGTTCCCAGTTTTTGGCCTGCAGAGCAATCTTTCCCCCTAAAGGAGCAGTCAGTTGAAAAGTGCTTGGAAGTTTTAAAGTTAAGTCATTGAGACCGATTACCATAGCGGGGGCATCTTATTACTCCAAGATTTAGAACTGGGAGACCCCACTGCTTAGTCCTGTGCGCACCCTGGGACTGAAGCCTGGGTGTTCTGCTGGTTCTGGGTTTGGACTGAGAAGGCCTGAAAAGACAGAAAAGGACCAATTCTTAGAGGGCCAATTCCTACTAAATCTTGGAGGATGTACTTGTAGGAAATCTTTAACAGTTTGCATGGATTTAGCTTTTTCCTCCATCGTTTTAAGAACTTCTTCTGCTTTGTTGTCAAACAGGCGGTCCTGATTTAAGGGAGCATCCAGCATTTTAGCTTTAACATGATCTGGCAAAGATTGCTCCTTAAGTACAGACCCAGTGACAGCAGCCCTGTAAGGCGCCTCTAGTGAATCAAACCCACATTGCAAAGTATGTTTTCCAACCTGTTCAGCAGAATGCATTAAATCCTGTAAATCCTTATTTTCAGCACAGTCAGGAATCAACATCATTTTCTGTTTAAGCAATCCAATAATATGTTGCTGTTACTTTAACATATGAAACTGACAGTTTAAGGCCCTAATGGCCAAGGTAGCAGAAGCGTATACCTTCTTACCCCATCTATCCAGCACCCTGGACTCTATCAGAGGGGTTAGGATTTTTGGCAGTAGTAGCCTTAATGCCCTTAGGTCCATGTGAAATGGACTCAGGATCCGCAGTAGAATTTTTAAAAAGGAACTTGGGAGAGTCAGGAACCCTGTAATATCTATCAGGTTTTCTGGGAGGAGGAGGTAGAGAGTCAGGGGCCAAGCTAGATTCCAAAAAGGCATCAACAACAATGTCTAGTACAGGAGGGATAGCTAAAGGCCTGTGTTGAGGCAGGAGTAAGAAATCCTTAAGCCTCTTTTTAGAATCAGAATAATCCTGGTTTTCCCAGCAGAAATGCTCCCTCAGAGTATGCAAGGTTGCACCAAAAGAGAAATCCTCTGGGGGTGGGGGGGAGCAGAGGGAATAGAGTCCTCTGCATCAGAATCCTCATAGTTAGATAAGGGTAAATCCTATTCATCAGAGGAAACAGAAATTTCAGAATCCGGGTCTAAAGTATTATAAACAAATTCAGTGCTAGTTCTCTTAGAAGGGGAAGGTTGGCTTCCCCTGATTGAAGTAATAAGGTCTTCAGCCATTCTTATCATTTGTTTTTTTAGGCTCAAAGGCCTGACCATGCAGTCTGGGCGTCAGTTTTCTAGGCATGGTTCGAGTATGACCATGCGGTCTGGGTGTCGGTTTTCTAGGCATGGTTTGAGTTTTAGGCTTTGAAGAAAAAGATAGCACCGGTTTAATATGCAAGTCAGTAGGCCTGAATACACCCTCAGAAGCCGGTGCCTGCACAGCGGCTCCGGACCCATCCAAGGTAGAGACATTCGCAGGTTCCACAGTTGAAGCATCTCGCGGCATACCGGACTCCAAATGGGTCTCAGTAAAGGACTGCGAATCTGACGTAGCGGGTATCAGGGGCTGTGAAAGCACCTCACTGAGTGCAGGCGAACTAGCGACTGGCTTAGGAGAAATGTCGTCAGCAGCTTTGGACCTAGGTGGCCTGTCTCTGTCTTTATCTTTGCGTTTTTTCGGAATGTCGGCTGTCGGATGGCTTACCGAAGACATATCTGGATAATTGAACCGAGTACCAAAATATTTAGAAGCATAAATATACCGATGACGGATAGTTCATTGCTTAAATAAGGCACAAAATATGACAGTGAGGTACGTCGTGGTCAGGGCCTAGGCAAGGAATACAGTTGTTGTTGTCTTTCGGCTTTTCCTGGTTAGGGGTCGCCATAGCGGAACTCCGGTCCGCTAATGATTGGCAGTAGATTTTTACGTGCTGAGTTGCCAGCTCTGACGCACAACCTTCATTGAAAGTACGCCCATTCACGCATGTCTCCACACAGAAGACGCTCTAGCTGAGAATCGAATAGATAGATAGATACACTATCACCAATGGAATGGGTGTGACAGACTACCCTAAGCCTTACACGCACTTTACAGTTTAATTGTAAAAAAAAAAAAAAAAAACTAGAGAGAGAGACTGTGTGTGTGTGTGTGTGTGTGTGTGTGTGTGTGTGTGTGTGTGAGACAGAGAGCTGGAGAGAAAGTGAGAGTGATCGTGTGTCACCGAATGCATGTATGAATGCAGAGGAGACTGTGTGTATGTGTGAGAGATCAAGAGAGAGTAAGAGCGATTTTGTGTGCGTGTGTGAATGGGTGTATGAATGCAGAGGAGACTGTGTGCGTGTAGACTGTGTGTGTAAGAGATCAAGAGTAAGAGCGATGTTGTGTGACTGAATTTCTGTATGAAAGCAGCAGAGACTGTGTGTGTGAGAGATTGAGAAAGAGTGCGCTAGATCTTGTGTGAGTGAATGTGTGCATAAATGCAATGGAGACTGTGTGTGTATATGTATGTGTAAATGAAAGCAAAAGAGTATGTGTGTATGACATAGAGAGAGAATATTCTTTAAAAATTAAAAAAGCAGAGAGTTCCAGAGTTCCCTTTTCCATTTGGTTAGGTCTTTTGTGTAGAGTGTTTGGGATGATCAAATTATAAAAAAAAGCAATACAGAAGAAAACTGTGCAGGTAAGCCAATTTTGGAAATGGAAAAGTCAGGCTATCAACTTGAGGGAATAAAAGTCTGACTAAGCTTTTCCAAAGAGGTTAATGTTTCTGATAATACAGAAAAATTGGAAAGCCTGCAATAATTCCTAAAGATACAGGCACCAGACCAGACATTCCTGGGCCAGTAAGAAGCAAGTAAAATTGCCACTGCCATGAATTCTTTGGATTTCCAAATCAGAAACAGAACTAGAAATGCATCAGCTAAACCTGCCTTCCAAGATTGTCTCTGCTTTCACAGACAATATCCATCCCCATGAAAGTTAGACACTTTCTGCACACATCTATATAGTACATGATGGAGGAAAGAGAAATAAAGGTCTCGGCAACTTACTTCAACTTGATACCCTCAGAAATGTACCACCATCCCCCTGCAAAGTCATATAGTGATAATGTTTTCTTTTTACACGCAGTCTGCCACTTTCCCCACCACAAAGCAGCAACTTTCCATGTATATCCCTGATGTCTGACTGAGACAAAAGTGAAAAAATGTTGGCTACATGTATTTCACCTTGTTGCTCTCATAAATATATTATGCTCTCCAAAAATGCCAATTATCACTTAGCAGTAATCATGTGATTGCCCTTGCCTCTACATACAGCATGCCCCCTCCAAAAAGGCAGCTATCCTGGGTGTAGACATCTGATGTTTAACAGTGATAAAAATGAAAGAAATAATGACCAAAATAATTTATTTCAACCTGCTGATGTCAGGCACATACATTGTCCCTCAGCCAACAAACCACGCCAGTGACTGGTTGATGATGTAACTACCCTTTGCCTTCATACAGAGTCTGCTTCACTTCCAATGACACCAACTATTTATGCACATCAGTGATCTCAGATGGTAATAGAGAGTGAGAAATAATGGTCACAGTATTGTAATTCAAATTTCTATGCTCTCACACATACACTACAATCCCAACCTTCCAACCAAAGAGTCATCATGTTCTGACTATCTGACTGATCAAAGTGAAAGAAGTAATGAGCACAGTAATATATCTCAATTGGATGTTGTCACCCACACACACTCACTCTCCCCTTCCTGGAAAGCTATCATCTAAAAAAGTCCAACATAGATGTTCCTTTACTTTCACACAGTCTGCATCTACATATAACAGCCCTGCCTCTTACCCCAGTCCAAAACCTGATTACACTGAAAGGAAAAGAAATAATTATAAATGAAAAGTACTGCAACTTGGCTGCTGCTCTCATACATATCACACCCTCCCAAATCACCCAGAACAGTGACAATAAAAAAAATCACTGCTGTGGGCAGTACTCACTGTTAATACCGCCAAAAAAAAACTAGTATCTTGCTTATTACCATAAACATAACTGCAAAGTAGACTGCCCAGAAGACAGAAACATCTGCTCCCACTGGTGATCCATATACAAAATAAATTGAGATCACCGGCTTAGCACTGAGGTTGGTCTTGTTCATTTGAATTTGCTTACTGGCTTAAGACATTGATCGCAATGGGTCCTTTTCATCCCCAACATGGTTGGTATAAAAGATTTAAGCAATCGGGTTTAAATGCATACCTCACATAGTTAAGAGGCCATGACTAGCCAATCTATGTGAGATGAGAGCAAATCAGAAGCCATGTTAATGAACAGTATGAATTCTTATGCTCAAGTAGGATTTTTAATTCATTCTGAATGACAGTTTCAACTAAAATGTTTTGCTAGTATAATTAATTACTAACGAAATATCTATAGTTTCATTTGCTACATTTATTTGAATTTTTTCAGTGGGGAAGAGAACTGAACCACATGAACCTTTCTCAGACTCACACAGGAAGTGCTCAGAGTTGCACTATAGGCACATTAAGTTCATGTGTGTTTGTATATGTACTGTGTTTTACAATTTATATTTACATATTTTAATCTAGAATATAATATATGAAAAATAGGGTCCAAATGGAGAGATGATAAAATAAGCAAAATGAGAGAAGTACTGATCGAAATGAATTCATCTACAAGTCCTGTTGAATACCTTCACAAGGCAGACCCTGTTTTTACACAAAATCTCACCAAGACAACACTGATATACAGACTGCATTTTATATAACATACATCATGGACAGAAATAAGGTTAAAAAGTAAAAAAGACAGCTGGGCGCAGAAATCCCGGGATAAAAAAGTGCCCAATCCTAGTAGGTGCACTGGTACCAGGACTGGAAAAAACAACAGTGGAGAATCCTCAAGACATGTAAATAATCCTACAATGGGGTAGGCCAGGCCCAGGGGAGGATGACCCACCTGCTGTAAAAGGAAGTAGCAGTCCACAAAAACTGATAGGCCAAAAAAGAGCCATACAGATGATAGTGTAGACTATTGAGGACAAGAAAGAAATTATGTATTGTTACTATTATGCAAGAAGGCCAGAATTTCGTGACAAAAGTATACAAAAAGATTGAGAGAGAAATCAGAGGAAAGAAAAACACTTTCACAAGAAAAACTGTCAGAAGCTTCAAATAAAAATTTGTGCTCATTAATACAATACAGCCATGAAAAACACTATATAGACCAAGAAACCGTGTGCTGTTTGGAAAAAAAAGCGACAGAGGAAATGCAAAAATTTAAAGAACAAAATGTAGAGATGTTTGAAGGGTATAAAAAAAAAGAAATATGGAAATGGGAAAGAAAGAGATGATATGGTGCAATATTTATGCAAAGGAGAAAGCCAAATTAATCAACACCAAAAAGGAAGTCCAAAAGACATTCGAAGAGAAATATAGGCAAAGGCATCCAGATATGGAAAATTTCACGGCAAAAATTAAGATCACAAAGAGAGAATGTAGGACAGAAGATTAGCGAAGTAGAAGTTAAAAAATAGAAGATGAAGTTATGGAATATTTGCAAAATGAAGGATTCAATGTAGAAAGTCTAACACAGGCAAGGGCGCCCGCAGGCAGGTGCAAGGGGGTGCACTTGCACCCCCCCTGGAACCGGTTGGCTGAGAAATTAATTTTATTTTAATTAAAAAAGAAAACAACTTCTTTTTGTTTTTTTTTTAAAGGGCGTTCCTCTTTAAGAACGCCCTTTGCATTCCATCCAGTCGCACAGACACAACAGATGTTTGCGACCTGTTTTCATCTTCTGTGTCTGTGCGAACAAAGGTTTGCATCTTCGTCTTTCGTACCTACCGGGAATTTGAATTCCAGAGGATGTTTGGACTGCGGTCGTGCTGACGGATGAATGTAGAAGTAAGAGGTAGGTGTGTGCGTGTGTGTGTGTTTTAGTGTTTAAGAGATGTGTGCGCATGTAAGAAATAGGTAGGAGTCTGTGGATGTAAGAAGTAGGTAGGGGTGTGTATGTAAGAAGTAGGTGTGTGTGTTTGTAGGTGGAGAGTGGTTGGTAGAATTTTATCAGATTTGCTCCCTCCCCTCCTGTATTTACCTCCCAGTTAAGTATAAGTTATAATGCCTCTATATAATGAGAATTAAATTTTCACAATCACTTTGTCATTAATACTGGAAATGGTGATTATCACTTCTAGTATCAAACCCTTTCTCCATGTCTAAACATATGAGAAGGAAATGTAATTTTCTGTCATTCTACATGTCACAAACAGCATACTAATATTGCTATGTATCTATATGTGAAAGCACTAGCTTGATATGGGTGTATTAAACATGGCATAAATGTTTTATTTAGTCCACAGGGTTGGACATATAGTTTCTGTATATTTTAAACTAAAATTAGTTTATATGATGAATAATCAGATTGCTCTTTTAAGGGTTTAGGAATAACTGATGTAAGGCACATTTCTGGAAACTGGGGACATTTCTGGTACTATTGAAAGCTTGGACTAAAAGAACCAGTCATTAGGGAGATATGTTTGTAAATGTCTAGGAGAAAATGAACCAGGCCATGAGTTTCATATTATTCAATTTAGTGATATTTCTGATTCCTTAACCATAAAGAGTTATATTAAATCTTTGACATAATTTATGGACATTTCATTCTGAATAGTATATATGATGTCCAGTAAATTGTTTTGATCCTATACTGTTTCCTTTATTTGATTAAAAATTTCAGACTGATTTCTCAAGTGAGTAAGGGTGTCTTGTACTCTAGTGTTGAGTGAATTTGCAATTGTTTTATTTCTTATCCCTCTGATAAAAATTAAATGAGCTATAATTTTACATTGATGCACTAATGCTTTATGAGTCCTTAGTATCAATGAGTAGGTCTTAAGTTTTAATTTATACAGAGGCATTACTGACTTAAGTCCTATAAGTCCTTACTCCTGTAAGGTTTGAGCCATTTGATGACTAGGAGAAAGAAAATAATTGTACCCTTCTTATAGGCTCCTACAGATCAATCAAATGCATTTATTAATAAGAGAATATCCCTCTTCTGAGGATATATATATTTTTAGTAGCCCAGGTTTTAATTCCGCAAAACAATATTTTAGTAAGTTCAAAAGGACAGTGAACTTTCATTACCAAAATTAATTCACAGAGTAAATCACCTGGGTGAAATTTCTTTAAACAAAGGAAAATGTTTCCATGCCATAAAATGATAAAACTAGAGCAATCCTTTAAGGACCTAAAATGGCATGATTAGCTGAGATAGGGCTATAGTATACAGTAAGGGGTTATATTTAACAGTGAATATGGGGACAAAAAGAAGTTCCACTCATAAATTAAGCTGATTCACATTGCTGTTCCAAAATAAAAATCTTAATATTTCATCAAGATGTAGTAAATCAGATGTCAGAAAATTAGTATGAAAAGGTATATGAATAACAGACCAATTAGATAATTACTGCTGTTCAACATCTATTAGTTGCAACTATGGATCTGTATAAACCTGACCCGGGACAAACTGTGCCATACTCAATTCATTAACATAAGGTAGTAGATGGCCACTATGCATTATTATACCATGACCCCCCAAAAACTTGCACGCTGATTGGCCAGCGTGCCCGTTGTAAATCAAGTTACACTAATGGAAAAAGGTCCGGTCGCCCGGACTTTTTTCCATTAGTATAACTCGGTTTTTTAAAACACTGTCTCGCTATGTTAAATGGGTTTAACATAGCGAGACAGCTTTAAAATAAGCAACGGATTTTTTAAAACACTGTCTCGCTATGTTAAATGGGTTTAACATAGCGAGACAGATTTAAAATAAGCAACTGAGATCTCCGTTGCTTATTTTAAAGCTGTCTCGCTATGTTAAACCCGTTTAACATAGCGAGACAGTTTAAAGCAACGGAGAAAGCAAGATCTCCGTTGCTTTTTTATGTTCGCTATGTTAAATGAGTTTAACATAGCCAGACAGTTTTAAAATAAGCAACTGACATCTCCGTTGCTTATTTTAAAACTGTCTCGCTATGTTAAACTCATTTAACATAGCGAAACACTAAAAAAAAGCAACGGAGATCTTGCTTTCTCCGTTGCTTTTGCCCACAGCTCGCGCAGTACATCAGAACTGCCGCGGATGCCAGACATCTGCGGAAGGGCAGCAAACAGGCATTATACTATGCCATTATTTAAGAAAAGTAATAGTTTATTTTCTTAAATAATGTCATATAATAATAACCACTTCTGGGTGTGGGTAATGCTAATTACCCGGTTGGCTTTTTGGTCCCTCGGGCTTCGCCCTCGGGACCAAACCACGCCAACCGTGGGTAAATTTAGCATTACCCACACCCAGGCGTGGGTTATTGCTATAATATTCTACTGGGATACTGTCAGGGACTAAGGTAGTTGTTTTTACTTTCTTAAGCTGCTTTTTGATTTGGTCTATAGAGACTGACGAGTGAAAGTTTCTGTAGTTTAATTCAGTGTTGTGGGTAGTGTTTTTTGTTTTGTTGATTTAAAACTGAGGTTGCAGCCTGAATAAAATGGATATTCACTTTCAGGACACTTTGTAATTTGGCTCCTGTAGTAAGGGGTTAGGCTGTGTATTTTTGCTTAGTTTGATTAAAGTATTAATTCTATTCCAAAAAAGTTTAGGGTTATTATTGCTTCTGTAATGTAATCAGCGAAAACATCTTTTCTTTTCTTTTTCCATTATGTTCTTTACTTTATTTCTCAGTGACCTACAGTTTTGGAATTTAGACATAATTTACTGTATTTTCCAGCTATTCCATGCTTTGCCTCTATCTGTTTTATTTGCTAGGTTTATGTAGTTAGCCAGGGGTCATGTAAAGTTTCACTTTTTCTTTTTGTGTAGGAGACATACTCTATTCAGGATTTCTAGGAATGTTTGGCTGAAATATTTAACTGCTTAATTTAGAGGTAGATAATTTAGTTGGGACTAGATACATTGTCAGAGAAGTGTATTCAAAGTTGTTCCCTCAAATTTTTAGATCTAGTCTAATTTTATGTTGTTACCTTTGGTATTTTAGCTTGTCCCCAAATTATATAAGTCAGGAGATGGTCACTAAGTTAGTCAAAGTATATCTATACTATTTTTGTGACTGGTGTTAGGGGTTAATATTCAATCTAGAATGCTATTTCTATTAGAGAGTTTGTAAATTCTGGAAGATTCAGTGGATACTTGTGTCAATTCAAAAGGGTTTGTGTGTGGTAAATCTTTGGTTGGTGCTTCCTAAGAGGACAGTCTAGCACAGTCAATATTAATGCCCGTATAATAATCATATCTTGTTTGATGAATAAGGTTATCCATGATAGTATATGTTCTAATTTGTCTATATTTTTTGTAGGTGTATTTGGAGGGCTGTAGATAGTTGTTTGACATTTATTTAGTTTGAGGGTTGCAAAAAAGTTCTTAAACTGTGGCTAAACTGGTCTCTCAGTCTGTATAGTAATATATCTATATCTACCTATACATATACATACATATATGTGTGTGTGTAGAGATGCCAAGCACTTGAGTGAGCAGGAAATGCTCCAACACCATGTAGTCAACAGGTGTACAAGATCAACTATCCCAGAGCATGGGAATATTTCCTTTACCTGGAGATTGTACAATCTTGGAGTTAATATATATATAATTAGCAGGGGTGTGGGGGTACAGCCCCCCCACATGGGGGTGTAGTGGACTTGCCTTCCTGCAAAAACACTTGCTGTTGGTTTAGTCTGCTCAGGGATAATCCCCAGAGCATGTATGTGCAGAATGTGATGATATTGGCGCTTTCAACATCTGGACATCTATCTGCAGAGTATCGGGACACTGTACTTTGATACAGTGTCCTACACCAACATATATGCATATTAGTACATGGTATGATTTTACAAGACAAGTCTCCAAGAAGCCACTTTTTGGTTAATTCGTGGAATATTATCAAAGGCAAACAGAAAAAGATAGTGAGGAAATCCCAGAAAGCCAGATTCGCTAGCAGTGAATTGGATATGCTCCTCATATAGTAGCTGTGGCAAACGACGCACATAATTGAGATGTTTCCCAAAATCCAAACAAAAAAGATAACTACTGTGAGACATATGATGGCATAAGCTCCATAAGAATCCTCGGTCAGGGGATAGAAAGGGTTCTTGAGCTGGCGTCTCCTACTGCTGTTTGCAGAGTTAAATCCTGGAGTAACATCCACATTAATGTCAGATAATGTCTGCAGGCCAGGTCTTTTGGTGTGATAAATGTTTAAATAATCAACAGAAACATCAATAGATAATGAACGTAGAATGGCTCCCCACACAGTAGCCTCTGAGCTCTGACTCTGCAGACACATTCAATCCTCTATTCGTCAAATGATTATACCAGCCGTGGGCTTTGCCTGCAAACCAATGCAAAACATGTTGTTCTAGCCACTTTCTAAGGAGGTAGGGGGATGTATGTGTGCATACCTCTCAACTGTACAGATTTTCACAGAATGTCCTGATTTTTGCCTTATGTTTTTGGTCTGTCCTTCATAAAAATTCTGTTTTTTTCTGAAAAATCACTGAGTTTCAGACATAACATCCTTCAGAAAATGTATTGTAATAAAAATCCTATTACTCCAGCAACTTTCTAAATGTGTCTCTAGTTTTAGGTCTTTGTCCCCAACATTATAACAGACTTTGTTCAGATTTATTGTGCAAAGACATTGAGAGGTGATGTGTGTGTGTGTGTGTGTGTGTAAGAGGGAGGTAGCATACCCTTCAGCTGTCCAGGTTTTTGCAGAATGTCCAGATTTTTTGCCCCATATTCCTCCTAAAAAGGATTGAAGTTGCTAAATAATGGCAGACATTTGAGGTTTAGATGTTATGTCCTTTAGAAAAATGCATACTACCACATATCCTGTTATTCTAGCAATGTTCTAAGTTCATGAGAGCAATATATATAATCTGTCCCTATTTATTTTAGACTTTGCCCAGATTTCTTGCACTAAGAGGTTGAGGTGTGTGTGAGAGAGAATGAAATACAGAGTTAGCAGGTAGAATTTATTTTCAAGTGCGTTTTCAAGGAAATGTGACCTTCAAGGAAAGATAAGTTTACTGCTGCTCATGCTAAGTCTGCTTAAAATGTGCAACTGTTTTGTTTAGCAAATGGTAACACTGATGTGGTATAGAGTTTAAAGCAGTGTTAGTAGCACAGCAGGTAGAAAACTTGCATCTTGATGCAGGGAGCTGTAGGTTCTACTCCCATGGCATGTGGATTTGTATTTTAATGGGGTGAGGTGCTGCAGTCCTGAGTATGTCCTCCTTTGGATGAGATGCCTAGTAACTATGAATCTGTTTTTCAACTTGCCACCCATTCCCTATTGCAATATATCAGTTTACCATTTCTTTTAATGTAACATAGGCAAGTTATTCTAGGCACTGAATTTGTAAATGAAACACTGAAATATAAAGTTGTTTTCTAGCAACAACCTCCTCATTTGTTTCAGATCGCTTTAATGTGGAATTATTCAGATTACTTTTACTTCTGCAGAGATTCTGCATATTGACTGATATTGGACTGCATGACAGAAGTTTGAGTGGCCCTTTATGGTTGAAATGTTCTGAATTGGGCAGTTTGTCATTATTGGTTCATATGATTTTGTTTTATTGCTTAAAGGAAAAATGTTCAGAACTATAAATTTAAAACACTCTAACAAGTGGCGCTGTACTATACAAGGGATATAATTAAATTATTATATAGTATAATTAATACAATCAGGAAGGTGAATCAAATAACTTTTGCACGGTTATAAACATGTGTGCAAGGTGCCTATGATTTGAAAACAGCCCAAAGGTAAACTTACCCTGCTACTGGCTAGATGCATTTTCTTTGAATGTGGGTTTCAATGCTCTTTCAGTGAAAGTGAGTTTCAAAGGTAGAGATGTTTTAATGTTAAGTCTGTTTTCATTGTAAGGCTTTGTTTAGATCTGGTAAATGTCTATCAGTGTTTGTGCTATAAAATTTGAAATAAAAGTTGTAAATTAAATTCAAATATCTGTAATCATTGTAGAAGTAAAACATAAAACAGTATGCACACTGAGAAATTTGAACAGTGTCTATGGCAAATGGGGAGAAATAGCCAAGTAATGGGACACTGGAATGGCTGCATGGGCGGGGCTGCGTGGGTGGGGGAGCTGCATGGGCGGGGCTCTGGGTTTGCACTGCCCCTGCAAAAAATGCTGTGGGCTCCCTTGAACACAGGTTATATCACAGCATGAGAGGACAACTAGTCCCCAAAGTATGGAGAAATAGGCAGAGCAGATGATATCTGAAGAAGAAATTTGGACATGAGAAAGAAATAGAGACTTAATATGGTGCAATATTTATGCAAGAGAAAGCACAACTAATCAATGCAAAAAGAACAGCACCAAAGATACTTGAAGAGAAATAGGCAAAGACATCCGGACATGGAAAATTTTACAATACAAAAAAAATAAGAAAACAAAGAGGAAAAGTAGAAAAGAGGAGAAGTTAAAGAAATAGAAACTGAGGTTATGGATTACCTGTAAAGTGAAAGATTTAGTGCAGAAAATTTAACCCACATAACAACACAATAAAATACACAACAATGGATACCCAAATTAAAGAGAATCCAGTGGAGTGGGAAGCATCTAATCAGCTGACATATGAAAATACTCTGGAGCCTCCCACAGGAAACCAGAACAAATGTTCAGTTGAAACTATACAGCAAGGGAAAGAACAGGAAACTGTGGCAACTCTGACACAATCAATGTCATGCAGTGATAGGCCAGTGAGTTCACATATGAAAGAGCAATGGATGAAACTGAAGAGAATGGCACAGGATGATGCTCTGAAACTTTCTACAGAATGCCCGCAAGAAATGAAGAACAAAGAATGTGCCCTCAGTTTTGAAGAAAATGATCTAAGAGGAGAGTTGCTTGATTACATAGACATGGATACACATATTAAGTTCAATGAAAGACAAATTGCAGCAGCTCAATAAAACGCAAAAAATCAGAAGTATGATATCACAGCAATTAGGACTGACCATAGAGATTCATGCAATATAGGATGCAATACTGTGCAGCCAAAGTAATAATAGATAAAGTCCTACCACAAGAACACAGGGTAGTAAGGGAAAGGACGGGGAGAAATCAAATGCCATCATTGAAATATCAAACACAGAAAATTACAAAGCAATTAAGACAAGAAGCGTCACTTTAGAGGAGTATAGAAGAGGGAATGGATCAACAAAAATACTCAGAAAGATAAACGTGATAAAAGCAATGCTTAGTATTATAACAGATCAGGATTTATTGTGTACTACTGCAAATAACAAACTGAAAATATCAGCACATGAAGAAAAACTTCGAAGATACACAGGTAAATGCAAAGAAAAGTACAAAATAAGCAATTTATTCATGACCAAAAAAAGTTTTATAGAGAACTGAGAAACAAGGTAAAAGGAATTGAAAAAGCACCAAAAAAAAAAAAAAAAAGAAGAAATAGATACAGTTTGGAGAAATATTTATGAAGCTCCTAAGAGCATAACAAAGATGCTAAATGGATAGAAGAAGTAAAAGAAAGAAGAAGTTCAAATGGACAGGATATGAAATGGGATGAAGTAACAACCAGAGACATTGAAATAAAGTTTAGAAAAGCCTCTAATTGGAAAACCCCAGACCCAGATGCAGTACCTAACTTCTGGCTAAAAGTATTGACATCTTTGCATGAAGATTTAGTCATGAGTAAGAACTATTTATATGCACACCCCAAAGAGACACCAGCCTGGTTAACAGCAGGAAAATGCTCCTACTTAAGAGTGAACCTGCAAAATACCCTAAAAACTATAAACCAATAACTTGCTTTCGGCGACGTATAAACTATGCAAGGGAACTGATGCTGAAAGAGTTTATAGTCATTTAGAAGAAAAATCAATTATGGCAATAGAACAAAAGGGTAATAAAAGGAAGTCATATGGAACAAAGGATCATTTCTTGTTAAATAAAGTTATAGTGGAGAACTGCAAAAAGGGGAAGAGTCTAAGTATGGCATGGATAGACTACAAAAAAGCATTTGACAGTATCCCACGTTCATGGATAAAAGAGTACTTAAACTATAAGAGACACCCTACACTGATAAACTACATTACAGCGACCGTGAAACAGTGCCAAATCACTTTGTAGTTAAGCCATGATAAAGGACAAATTATTATTCCATGGATAAAAATTCAAAGGGGGATATTCCAGGATGACTATCACCACTGCTCTTTTGCCTTGCCCTTAACCCATTAAGCTGTCTGCTTAACAGATTAGATCATGGCTATAATTTGACTCCCAAAAAGCAACAAAGTGTACAGACTTTTCATCTTCTCTTTGTAGATGATTTGAAACTGTACAGCTCATCAGATGAGGAACTGAAAGCACAACTGCAAGTAGTCAAAACTTTTTCAGATGATGCAACAATGTCATTTGGTCTTGATAAATGTGCAAAAGCAACCTTTAAAGCAGGAAAGCTGCAGCACCAAGAAAACATCAGTTTGGGACAAGAATGTGATATAAAAGAACTTGAGCAAGACAGAGTGTATAAATATTTGGGAACTGATGAAAGATAAACAATAAAACATGAACAAATGTGAATAAAACTCAGTAACGAATATTTTAGAAGACAGCAGTGACATCTAGGAACAAAGTTCAAGCTATAAACTAATTTTCTCTTCCTGTTCTAGCTTACAGTTTTGGAGTGATTGACTGGCCCCAAAAGGTGTTGCATAGATTAGACAGGGAAACAACAAGGAAGCTTCATGCTCATCAAATGATGTTGTTGTTGTGTCTTTCGGCTTTTCCCGGTTAGGGGTCGCCACAGCAGAACTCCAGTCCACTAATGATTGGCAGTAGATTTTTACATGCTGAGTTGCTGGCCCTGACGCACAATCTTCAATGAAGGTACGCCCATTCACGCATGTCTCCACACAGAAGACGCTCTAGCTGAAAATCGAACAGGACAACGTTTTACTGTGAGGCGACATTCATGCTCATCAAATGATTTATAAAAATCACTGCATGCCAAGATTATATATTCCCTATTCCGAAGGAAATATGGGCCTCCTTTAAACTGATTAATTGTACAGCTCTGCAACTGTGGGACTGCATACATATCTGCTAACCTCACAAGACCCAAACATAGTGAAAGTTTTGAAACATGAGGAGAATAAATCTAAGATGACTTCCCTGCTTAGTCTAGCAGAAGCACACTGACATCAAGCAGGAATGGAAATCAAACCAGAAGCAGATAAAATCAGGCAGTAATTGAATGTCCTATAAAACAAAAGAAAGAATATAAGGTGAAGAATCAGATGAGAAGGCAAGAAATGTGTAAAATGCATAAATATAGTTGCAAGTAGAGAAAAAGTACAGTTTTGTACCTACCATAAATGTAGATGTCCGATAGGTATGCATCTGCAGTCATCACATATGGGTTTTCCTGCCTCAGGCAGTCCTTCGGTCGGCCGGATTCCAAAGTCTGGGTCCGGCTGATGTCGCACTTTCCCCGACGTCAGAGCGCCTGGGGTATAAAAGCATCAGCCGACGCCATCTTCCTCAGTTTTTCTTGCCCCAGATGCCAGGTGCCCTCTAAGGAAGGCTAAATTTGGAGAGATGCATTTAAAAATCCAAACATGCACAATAATATAAAAACAAATACACCATAATAGATCCCCCCAGCTAGCTATAAGAGGGGTAAGTACCCAAGAAATACCACAGAGGGGAAGGAGGGAGGATAAACCTGACTGCAGATGCATACCTATCGGACATCTACATTTATGGTAGGTATAAAACTGTACTATGTCCTTCAAGGATGCATCTGCAGTCATCACATATGGGTAGAATACCATAGCCAATCTGGGGGTGGAGGAACTATGTAAAGGATGGTGTAGCTAAAATGCCCTGCAGGACTGCCGTAGCAAAGCCTGCTCTGGATCTGGAATATAAAGGTAAATTGTAATGCTCGGCAAATGTATGCACGGAGCTCCATGTAGCAGCTTCTAAAATGTCCTTGGTAGCCACCCCTCTTAAGAAGGCTGTGGAGGTGGCTGTGGCTCTTGTGGAATGAGGTCTAATGTTAGCTGGCACAGTTTTTCCATGAAAGGAGTAACAGAAACGAATGCAATTCCCTATCCATTTTGAAATTGTCTGTTTGGAAATTGCTTTTCCTTGTGTACCAGCAGCATATGCTACCAACAGTTGGTCAGTTTTTCTGTAACCTTTAGTTCTGTCCAAGTAGTAGCGCAACTGTCTGTGTATGTCCAGGGCGTGCATAAGTTTCTCCCCTTTGTTTTGTGGATTTGGAAAGAAGGTAGGCAAGTGAATAGCTTGATTTAATGAAACCCTGGATACTACCTTTGGCATAAATGTAGGATTGGTTCTCAATGAAACTCTGTCCTGATGAAAAATAAGGAATGGCTGTACTGCCATAAGGGCCTGTAACTCAGATACTCTTCTTGCTGAGGTTATGGCCAGAAGGAAAGCAGTCTTCCAAGACAGGAACTGTAGTTCTGCAGATGCTGCTGGTTCAAAGGGAGGCAGTGTTAGTTTTTCCAACATGAAGTTAAGGTCCCAAGTATGTAGAGGTGGTTTCCTTGGAGGATTGATGTTTTGGATTCCTCTTAGAAACTGTCTTAGGAGAGGATGAGAGAAAACAGGTGGATCAGTGTTGTACTCTGCTGAAATTGCTGAAGCATGAATTTTAATGGAAGAGTAAGACAGACCATTGTGGAACCTTTCTGCCAAGTATTCCAGGATATGAGCCATGTTCATCACTGTCGCATCTAGGCCCTTTGTGGTGTTCCAAATGTGAAATCTTTTCCATTTTGCTGAATATGCCTTTCTTGTGGAAGGCCGGCGAGCTTCCATAATAATATCTTTCACTCTCTGGGATAGCTTGTCCTGAGGAGTCAAGGTATTTTCCAGGCTGTTAGTTGCAAGGTTTTCAGGTTGGAATGCAGAGTTTTGTAATTGTGCTGTGTCAGTAGAAGAGGCCATAGAGGAAGAGGCCATGGTTTCGTGCGTGACAGGCTCTTTAACAGTGGGTACCAGTGCTGTCTTGGCCAGTCTGGAGCTATCAGAATCACTTTTGGCTGCTCTGTCCTGATCTTCAGTAAAACCGTGGTCATTAATGGGAGAGGTGGAAATGCATACACTGTTAGAGTTCTCCAGCTGAAAGAGAAGGCGTCCAATTTCCATGCTTGTGGGTGGTATGTCCTTGAGCAGAATTTCTTCAGTTGATGATTGTGGGGGGAGGCAAAAAGATCTAAGTCCGGCCTCCCCCATGATTGTGTTATCTGTAGAAAGATGTCTGGGTGCAGTATCCATTCGTGTGCATCCATGATATTTCTACTTAAGCTGTCCGCCAGTATATTGTCTTTCCCTGGCACAAACTGGGATTGTAGCTGTATATTGAGTTTCAAGGAAAGTTCCCATAGATTCATTGCCAGCCTGCAAAGAGGATAGGAATGGGTGCCTCCTTGCTTGTTTATGTACCACATAACCGTGGTGTTGTCTGTCCTTATTAGCAGATGGCCATGATGCAGAAATGGTTTGAAGGCTTCGACCGCATGTATCACTGCCAGCATTTCCTTTTGGTTTATGTGCATGCGTAGCTCTTTTTGTGACCATAGACCTTGAATGCATCTGCCCTCCATGTGCGCTCCCCAAACATGGTCTGAAGCGTCTGTTGTAATGGTTTGGTTGGCTATTGGTTTGCTGAAAGGCAGACCCCTGTTTGACTGGCTTGCTTGAGCCCACCACAGAAATTCCTTTTGAAGGCATGGAATGAGTGGTATCAAAGTTTCCAGGCTGTGACTGTGCTGAGTCCATAAACTCCTTAGGTACCATTGTAGTTTCCTCATATGTAGTCTTGCTTGCGGAATCAGAAGGATGCAAGAAGCCATGTAACCCAGGGCCTGCAGGATTTTCCTTGCAGTCAGCTGGGTTTGTCTTGTCAGATTTTTGAAGTAATCTGGTAGTTGATTTTGTTTTTCTTCTGTGAGGCAGGCCATTTGGGTGGTTGTATCTAAGTCTGCACCCAGAAAGGTTATTCTTTGGGATGGAACAAGTCTTGATTTGTGAAAGTTGACTGTATATCCCAAGGCCTGAAGTATGTGGATGGCATAATTCAAGTGTTCTACCAAAGTTTGTTGGCTGTCCGCTTGTATAAGGCAGTCGTCCAGATATGGGTATATTTGAATCCCCTGAAGTCTGCGGTGTGCAATTACTGATGCCAGGCATTTCGTGAATACTCTGGGCGCAGTAGATAAGCCAAAGGGAAATGCTGAGAATTGATAATGCTCTGACCCTGCAAGAAATCTGAGGTGTCTTCTGCAACTTTGTCTGATAGGGACATGCAGGTTTGCCTCCTTGAGGTCTAGAGTTACCAGCCAATACCCCTTGCCCAGCATGGGAAGGAGCTGCTGTAGAGTCAGCATTTTGAACTTTGGCACAATGAGATAAGTATTCAGTGCGGACAAGTCGAGAATAGGCCTCCATTGTTTTTCTTTTCTTGGCACAAGGAATAGTCTGGAATAAAATCCTTGGCCTTGTTCTGAGAGAGGAACCTTTTCTATAGCTTTCATTTGCATTAAGCTGGAAATTTGTTTCAAAGCCTCTGCCCTTTGATTCGGTGGCAGATCTGGCATGCCCTTTCTTTTTGGTAATGTGTGGAAATGGAACCTGTATCCTTGGTCGATTATTTGTAGTGTCCATTTGTCCCTTGTAATACTGTGCCAATTTTCTGAGAATAAAGAAAGCTTTCTGCCCAAAGGTGCTTCCAATTGAGCCCTGGTTGGCGGTGTCAAAGTAAAGTCATTGAGCCTGTCCTTGTGCAGCAGTTGAAGGTCCTGCATTACCTCTCTGGTTGGGAGGTTGCCATTGACGTCCTCTGTAGAAGCCTCTAGCTTGCCCTCTACCTCTGGCACGCCTGTTCTTGCCTCTCTGAAACCTCTCTGTGTCTGGAAAGGACCAACTCTTGGAAGGCCAATTCCTGCTGAATCTTGGAGGTTGTACTTGGAGAAAATCCTTGACTGTTTGTACGGATTTTGCCTTTTCTTCAAATTTCTTTAGGACCTCCTGAGCCAAGGAGCCAAATAACTTTTGCTTTTCCAGAGGAGCATCCAGCAGCTTTGCTTTAACATGGTCTGGCAGAGATTGTTCCTTCAGCCAAGCATGCCTACGTATGACTGCGCCAGTCATAGCTGACCTACATGAAGCTTCCAATGCATCATAACCACATTGCAATAAATGGTTGCTAACCTGTTGTGAGTTATGTACCAGATCCTGAAGTGACTTGCAGTCTAGGGGGTCAGGAGAAGACAGTTTTTTATGCAATTCATCTAACAAATACTCTTGGTACTGTATCATATGAAATTGACAATTTAATGCCCTCATAGAAAGAGTAGCAGAAGTATACACTTTTTTACCCCATCTCTCTAAAGCTCTGGACTCCCTTTCAGAGGGGAGAGGATTTTTAGCAGTGGCAGCTGCAACCCCTTTAGGGCCCTGGGAAATAGTTTCTGGATCAGCAGAGTGGGCCTTGTAAAGGTAAAGATGGGAGTCCGGTACCCTGTAGTACCTATCGGGTTTGGCAGGAGCCGGAGGGAGAGAATCAGGGGTTGTGCTAGAGTCAGAGTACACATCATCAATGACATTCAAAACAGGAGGAATAGCTAAAGGCCTATGCTGAGGCAAATGTAAAAAGGTCCTTAATCTTTTCCTGGAATCAGAGAATTCCTGGCCCTGCCATTGGAAATGCTCTCTCATGGTGTGTAGTGTCTCCCCAAAGGAAAACTCTTCAGGAGGGGAGGCCGAGGGAATAGATTCCTCTGCTAAGCTTAGAATCTGTGAACCAGTAGAGGGTCCCTGAGGAATAACCTTGGGAGGCAAAGCTTTTGAGAGTTTAGCAGCTTTAGCCCTGGAGAATGGCTTAATGGACATGGATGCAGGAGGCCTGGCTGCACCACGTGCTGGTGTAGATTTGTCTAAAGGAATGGTGTCGGAAAGTTCCAGGACACCAGTTTCTGTTGGAAATTCAATAACCGACTCAGCCGGGGCCTCCGGAACCGAGGTAGTCGGTTGAGTGGTTTCGGTAATTGGAAGTACCAAGGACTCTGTTTCAGCCGAGACCGAGACACTCGCGGTAGGCCTGGCCGTGGTTTCAGCCGAAACCGCGGCCCGCGTGTGTCGGTCCTTGTTCTTCCGTTTCTTAACTAAATGAGAAGTCGGAGTCTCCGACGGCATCATATACGCAAAACTAGCCCCAAAGAATTCCTCTGCAAACTCCGCCCGATGTCTAAGAGTGCGTCGGTTGAAGGAAGCACAGGCTGAACAGGCCGAGACGTCGTGGTCTGGGCCTAGACAGGGTAGGCAGTAAGAGTGGAAATCCTTATGAGGTATTTGTTTCCCACAAGTTAAACAATTATTAACTTTATCTGACATCGGCCGAGGCAAGAAAGAGTCCCCAACGGGGTACTTAGCTTTTTGAAGTCTTCGGTAGCTGAATTACAGGAGCTGGCTGAACGGCACTTGCGAACTGCTTCTGCTTCGGGCACCACGCGGCAAGAAAGACTGGGGAAGATGGTGTCGGCTGATGCTTTTATACCCCAGGTGCTCTGACATCGGGGAAAGTGTGACATCAGCCGACGCCGGACCCAGACTTTGGAATCCGGCCAACCGAAGGGCTGCCTGAGGCAGGACAACCCATATGTGATGACTGCAGATGCATCCTTGAAGGACATCTGCAGGAATAACCTCATATTGATTAGGATCAAACGCAGGAATGCTTAAGGAGAGGTGAATTCAAGCCAAAAGATGAAAGTTAATACTGGCAGCCAAAGATAGTGGACTACGTATACTTTGGTTTACAAAGTCCATTGAACATGTGGGAGAAACATACAAATGTAGGTTTTGCACAACAAAATCAGAAACAGTTGCACACCTTGTTGCAGGCTGTGACATACTAATGGCAGAAGGACTGTATACTGAAAAGTATAATAATGTGGCAAGTCTGTTGCACTGGGATTGTGCAAAACATTCTAATACTGAAGTAGCAGAAAAACAGCACAAACATCAGCCACAAAGTATCAAAGAAAATGATGACCTCCACATCACATGGGATCACCCATTACCAAAGTTCAAAATATAGATACGAGAAAACCAGACATAGTGGTCCATGAAAAGAAGACAAAAGAAACATTGATCACTGAAACCGCTACACCCACTGACTACAGTGTCTTGCACACAGAGAGCACAAAATCATAAAAATATCAGTATTTGAAGGCAAAAACAAGAGAAATACGGAAGAAAGATACCCAGACAGTTCCAGTAGTAGTAGCAGTAACGGATCTTATAAAAAAGGATTCTACAATCGTATTTAGATATGTTACCAATACATGTAACTCCATACGAACTGCAGAAGGAGTCATTACTGGGCACATTTTGGGTGCTGTGAACAGTACTTATGGCTAACAGCAAAGATTGAAACAATACTAATTTCATGAACTTGAATCATACTTTGAGTTAGGAATAGGGTCCATTCCTGTCACAGTATTTGAAACCCAAAAGACTTGGAGAAATTAAAAAAGGATGACTCCTGAGAAAATCACAACTCTTGGACTATTGGCCCACTGTTAACACCCCCACCCTAGTGCAGAGACATTCATAATGACTGCGGCTAAAGGTGTAGGGACAACTAAGGGGCTGCCCTGAAAATTTCTCAGCTCCAGCCACCAAAGTAGACTATTGTAAAAAGTCCTGCAAATTCTGAACAACTGCTCCTGCATGTCCCAGTGCTGGGACCAGAGACCGGAGCAGCTACTATAAGACCATGTGCAGTCTGGTACAGGGTATTCTAAACATTGTGCTGCTCATGGACCTCAGTACTTAAAAGCAAAGGTCTGTTGATTCTTGAATCTGAGCTCAAGGACAGAACTGTAATTCAATATGTTTTGGCAGTCTGTTCAAAAATAGATAAACTTGGCACGTTTTGGTATTGATAATGGCTTTTATAAGCAAGAACTCCTTCTTGTGACAGACACTGCCAGCCATGACAATAACTGAAGAGAAGTTTCCTGTGCCAAATGAAACTGTCTTTGGTGTGCAATACTAGAAGCCAGTTATCAAAGTGTGACAAGATTCTGATGGCCTGCAAGTGTAGATAAGCAACCACTGCTATTTAAACATTTGGTGAACTCCCAGGATCAAATGACAGAAACTTGAAATAGTAGAGACTGGCTCCTATTTAACTGGAATAAATTGCTTGATGCTTTGGTGAGGTTTATGAGGAAATAAGCATTTTGACAATTGGAAGAATACATCCACAGTCATATATGTATACACACAACACAGTGGATATAAAAAGTTTACACACCCCTGTTAAAATGACAGGTTTTTGTGATATAAAAAAATGAGACCACAATAAATCATTTCAAAACTTTTCCCACCTTTAAGGCATATTAGGGCATAAAAGTATCTCTTTTATAAAGGTAATCACAAGTTCTGTTCTGAAAATTTTTGGAATGTATTCTTTGATTGTCTTTTAACCTGAAACACCTTTCATTTTTGTATTATATCTCTTTAATTTATTATCTGTTGTATATATTGTGAAAGATATGGGCATTGTATAGTTGTATATAGTTATTGTTGATGTTTGTACAGTGTTCTCCTGTGGTTTATATTGTTTGTCTATAAGATAATAAAATAAAAAGATTTTCAAATTTTCCCACCTTTAATGTGAAATACATACAACCTGTATAACTGAATTGAAAAACAAACAAATCTGTTAGGGGAAAAATATAAAAAAAAATAAAAAATGTACAATAAGCTGGTTGCATAACTGTGCACACCCTTAAACTAATACTTTGTTGAAGCACGTTTTGATTTAATTACAACATTCAGTCTTTTTGGGTACTCACTTGCCATCAATTAAAGAGACTCTGATTAACTCCAAATAAAGTTCTGCTGTTCTAGTAGGATTTTCCTGACATTTACTCAGTTTCCTGCTACAGCAAAAGCCATGGTTCGCAGACAGCTTACAAAGCATCAAAGGGATCTCATTGTTGAAAGGTATCAGTCAGGAGAAGGGTACAAAAAAATTTCCACAGCAATGGATATACCATGGAACACAGTGAAGACAGTCATCAAAAAGTGGAGAAAATATGAGACAACAGTGACGTTGCAAAGAACTGGACATCCCTCTAAAATTGATGAAAAGACAAGATGAAAAACTGGTCAGGGAAGCTGCCAAGAAAAATACAGCAACACTGAAGGACCTGCAAGAATTTCTGGCAAGTACTGGTTAAGTACTACATGTGACAACAATCTCCCACATTCTCCATATGTCTGGGCTATGGGGTAGGGTTGTAAGATGGAAGCTTTTTCTTACACAGAAAAACATCCAGGCCCGGCTAAAATTTGCCAAAGGCATGTGGGAAAATGTGTTACGGTCTGATAAGACCAAGGTTGAACTTTGTGGCCACAATTCCAAAAGGTATGCTTGGCGCAAAAACAACACTTTGCATCACCAAAAGAACACCATCCCCACAATGAAGCATGGAACAGTTCCAAATACCAGTCACTTTTGGCGCAAAACCTTCAGGTGTCTACTAGAAAGCTGAAGATGACGAGGAATTTCACCTTTCTACACGACAATGACTAAGCATGCATCCAAATCAACAAAAGAATGGCTTCACCAGAAGAAAAAATAAAGTTATGGAATGGCCCAGACTTAAATCCAATAGAAAATCTGTGGGGTGACCTGAAGAGGGCTGTGCACAAGAGATGCCCTTGCAATGCGACAGATTTGAAGTGCTTTTGCAAGGAAGAGTGGGCAAATATTGCCAAGTCAAGATGTGCCATGCTAAGACAAGACTCCTATTCAAGAAGGCTGAATGGTGTAATTAAATCAAAAGGTGCTTCAACAAAGTATTAGTTTAAGGGTGTGCACACTTATGCAGCCAGCTTATTGTACATTTCGTAGTTTTTATAATTTTTCCCCTAATATATTTGTTTTTCAACTGAATTGTAGGTCACATTAAAGGTGGGAAAAGTTCTAAAATGATACATGATTTATTGCGGTCTCATTTTCTTATATGACAAAAACCTGGCACTTTAACAGGGATGTGTAAACTTTTTATATCCACTGTATGTGTGTGTGTGTGTGTGTGTGTGTGTGTTTGTGTGTGTTTGTGTGTGCGTGTATATATACACACACAAACACACACACACACATATATATATATATATATATATATATATATATATAGATATATATATAGATATACATATGTGTGTGTTCGTCCGTATATATACTACTACACTAGAGGGGACAACATATTGGCTTTAATCATCACAAATATGGACGCCCATTGTACCACACCCATTATCACTCCCTCCTTGGTCAGATCCGACCACAAACTGATAACCCTGGACATCCTCACACCCCTCCACCTCCCCCAGTCAAAGAAAAGTACAGTTTTGTACCTACCATAAATGTAGATGTTCGAGTGTATATACTGCTGCAGTCATCACACTTGGGTTATCCTGTCGTCAGGCGGTCCCGCAGTCGGCCGAATCCCAAAGCCTTGGTCCAGCGTCGGCTGTCGTTGCTTCTTCCCTGACGTCAGTGCGACAGGGGTATAAAAGAGGCAGCCGATGCCATTTTCTTCAGTTTTTCTTGTCCCACATGCCAGGTGCCCCCAACTAGGAAGGCAAAACAAAAAGCTATGCAAAAATTCCTTAGAAGATAAACAATAGTACTAACAATTAGCAAATACACCATATAGACATGCATCCAATTGAATGATGAACATGGAGCTATAACTAACACCCTGGTATGTAGAGGGGATGGTGGGAGGGTAACCTGGACTGCAGCAGTATATACACTTGAACATCTCCATTTATGGTAGGTACAAAACTGTACTATGTTCATCATGCTATACTGCTGCAGTCATCACACTTGGGTTGAATCCCAAAGCTATGGATGGGTGGCTGGTACTAAACTGGGTTAGGCGAAGCTACGATGCCCTGCAGCACTGCAGTGGCAAAACCAGCTCTGGATTTTGAGTATAAGGGAAGGTGGTAGTGCTTGGTAAAGGTGTGCAATGAACTCCAAGTAGCTGCCTCCAGAATGTCCTTGGTTGGAACCCCCTGAGAAAGGTTGCTGAGGTTGCTGTAGCCCTGGTAGAATGGGACCTAATATTAACAGGCACTGCTTTCTCATGGTGCGAGTAGCAAAAGCGGATACAATGTGCTATCCATTTGGAGATGGTCTCTTTTGAAATGGCCTTTCCTTGTGAACCTGCAGCATAGGATACAAAGAGTTGGTCAGTTTTTCTGAAGGTCTTTGTCTTATCTAAATAGTAACATAGCTGTCTGTGAATGTCCAAAGAGTGAATGAGTCTTTCTCCTTTATTCTGCGGGTTTGGATAAAAGGTGGGTAAATGAATGGTCTGATTTAAAGCCACACTGGATACTACTTTTGGCATAAAGGTAGGGTTAGTTCGTAAAGAGACCCTGTCCTGATGGAAAATGATGAAAGGTTCCACTGCCATAAGTGCCTGTAGTTCTGAGACCCTGTGTGCTGAGGTAATAGCCAGCAACAAAGCTGTTTTCCAAGACAAGTATTGTAGTTCTGCTAAGAATGCTGGTTCGAAAGGAGGCAGTGTTCATTTTTCTAAAACGAAGTTCAGGTCCCAAGCTGGTGTTGGGGGCTTTCTGGGGGGGGTCTTATATTCTTAGCCCCTCTGAGAAACTGCCGTAGTAAAGGGTGTGAGAACATTGGAGGATCCATATTGTATTGACCTGAAATGGCTGAAGCATGGATCTTAATGGATGAGAATGAATGGCCTTGGTGTAGCATCTCAGTTAAGTATTGCAGTATTTGAGGAATGTTAGGTATCCAAGGATTTTGGCCTTTAGTCTGGTTCCATGCACAAAACCTTTTCCATTTGTCTGAGTAAGTTTTTCTGGTGCTGGGCCTTCTGGCCTCCATAATGACATTCTGGACGTCCTTTGAGAGAAGTGTTGATTGAAAATTCAAGGTATTCTCCATGCAGCTAAATTTAAAGTTCTGAGCTGGCTGTGAACTATCAGAGAGTTTTTCTGAGTCAGCAGTAGTGGGAATTGAGGCAAAATCCATGGAGGGCTGTGAGTCAAGTTCCTTAGTAATGGGTACCAGTGCTGGCGTGGTCAGTCCGGAGCAATGAGGATCATTTGTGGTCTCTCTGATCTGACTTTCAATAATACCTTGCTCAGTAGAGGTAGTGGTGGGAAGGCATAGACTGCCAATGCTGTCCAACTGAATGATAGGGCGTCCACTTTCCAGGCTAAGGAGTGATAAGTCCTTGTGCAAAATTTCTGTAGTTGGCAATTGTTGGGGGAGGCAAACAGATCTATGTCTGGACATCCCCACCTTTGAGTTATCATTGAAAATACTTGTGGGTGTAGTCTCCACTCGTGAGGATCTGCCATATTTCTGCTTAATTCGTCTGCCAATATGTTTTCCTTTCCTGGTAGGAATTGTGCTTGCAGTTGCACATGGTAAGTCAATGCTGTGTTCCACAAGGTCATTGCCTGTCTGCATAAAGGGTAGGAGTGTGTTCCTCCTTGTTTGTTTATGTACCACATCACTGTGGTGTTGTCTGTCCTTATTAGTAGTTGTCCTGGATGCAAGAGGTCCTTGAAAGCTGTCAATGCATTTTGCACAGCTAGCATCTCCTTTTGGTTGATGTGAAGATGCATTTGTTTTGCAGACCATTTGCCCTGTATGCACTGTCCTACCATGTGTGCTCCCCAGGCGTAGTCTGAAGAATCTGTTGTCATAGTTTGGTTTGCTGGAGGTAAGACGAAAGGAAGACCCTTGTTTATTTGACATGCTTGAGCCCACCATAGGAACTCTTTTTGAAGGCATGGAATGAGAGGTATACTTGATTCGAGGCTGTGCCTGTGTTGAGACCATACACTTTTCAGGTACCATTGTAATTTCCTCATATGCAGCTTTGCATATGGGAGTAGTTGAATGCAGGATGCCATGAACCCCAATGCCTGCAGGATTTTCCTTGCAGTGATCTGGGTAAAAGTTGCCATCTTTTTGAAGTATTGAGTCAATTGTTGTTGTTTGTCTGGCGTGAGAAAAGCCATCTGGGCCGTTGTATTTAAGCTGGCACCCAGGAATATTATTTGTTGCGAGGGTATTAGCTTTGACTTCTTTTTGTTTACTGTGTACCCTAGGCAACTGAGCAGCTGTATTACAAATGCCAGATGTTGTAATAGAATGTCCTTGCTGTCCGCTTGGATCAGGCAGTCGTCCAGATATGGGTAAATTTGTATTCCTCGTTGTCTGCAATATGCAATTACTGATGCTAGGCATTTTGTAAATACTCTGGGCGCAGTAGATAAGCCAAAGGGCAATGCAGAGAATTGATAATGCGTTGTACCTGCTAAGAATCTGAGGTATCTTCTGCAATCTTGTCTGATAGGGACATGCAGGTATGCCTCTTTGAGGTCCAACGTTACCAGCCAAGACTCATTGCCCAGCATGGGAAGAAGCTGCTGAAGTGTGAGCATTTTGAATTTGGGTACCTCCAGGTATGTGCTTAGAATTGATAGGTCTAAAATGGGCCTCCAGGCTTTGTCCTTTCTTGGGACTAGAAATAGTCGAGTAAAAACCTTGACCTTGCTCCTTTGTAGGTACCTTTTGAATTGTTTTCATAGCCATGACAGCTGATATTTGCGCTTGTGCCTCTGTCCATTGGTTTGGAGGCAGATTTGGCATGCCTCTCATCCATGGTAAAGTGTGGAAATGAAATCTGTATCCTCGGGTAATAATATCCAGAACCCATTTGTCCTTTGTTATAATGCGCCGATTTTGTGGAAATAAAGCCAGTTTTCCTCCCAAAGGTGCTGCCAGGGCAATTTTGCTTGGCAGGCGAAGAGTGAAGTCATTGTGTTTGTTTCTTGAAGGGTTGAGATCTTTTATCTCCCCCCTCTTTGAGATGTTGTTTGCCATTGTCTAGGCCTGAAAGAACCTTGTGGCTGGCCTCTGCCCCTAGGGCGTCTGTACCTACCTCTTTAGGGTCTGTCTGATGCAGGAAAGGACCAGTTTTTTGATGGCCAGTTCCTGCTGAAACGAGGAGGTTGTACCTGTAAAAAATCTTTAACTGTTTGCATAGATTTTGCCTTTTCTTCCATTTTCTTTAAAACTTCCTCTGCTTTGACACCATATAAAACATCTTTCTGCAATGGAGCATCCTACAGACCCTGTAACAGCTGCTCTACATGAGGCTTCCAATGAATCAAAACCAAACTGTAAGGTATGCTTTCCCACCTGTTCTGCTGCATGCAGAAAATCCTGTATCTCTTTGAAATCAGGTTGATCTGTCTGAGGGGTCATTTTCTGTTTTAACTGTGTAATCAAGTACTGTTGGTATTTTAGCATGTGGAATTGGCAGTTTAAGGCCCACATGGCCAAAGTGGCAGACGTATACACTTTCTTTCCCCATCTTTCTAATGCTCTGGAATATCTTTCAGAAGGAAGTGGATTCTTAGCAGTAGAGGCCTTAACCCCTTTGGGACCCTGGGAAATGGTTTCTGGGTCTGCAGTAGGACTTTTATATAGAAACTTATGAGTGTCAGGAACTTGGTAGTATGTGTCTGGTTGAGCTGGTGCTGGAGGTACAGAATCTGGGTTTAGACTAGATTCGGAGTAAACATCATCCAAAATGTCTAAAACTGGAGGAATTACTAGGGGCCTATGCTGTGGAAGAAGAAGAAACTCCCGGAGTCTTTTCTTAGAGTCAGAATAATCTTGGCCTTCCCAGTGGAAGTGTTCCCTCAAGGTGTGTAAAGTTTCCCCAAAAGAGTAGTCTTCACGGGGGGAGACAGAGGGAATGGACTCTTCAGCATCTGAATTTTCATAAGGAGGGAAGGAGTAATTCTGGTCCTCAGAGTTGCCTGAGGAAATGGATGCTTGGTCAGAGGAGGGATAATCTTCCTCCAGTCTAGGCCTTTTGTCAAGGGGGGGTTGGGATCCCCTGATAAGGGTAATTAAATCCTCAGCCATCTTAAGCATCTGTTTTTTAGCCATAGGGGCCTGGGGGGAGTGTGTGGACCCGGCTTCCTAACTTTCAAGGGAGCTTTAGCACAAGACTTAGCAGAGATAGTTGTCGGTTTGAAGACACCTTCAGAAACCGAAGGCCTATCCAAAATTTCCGGATCACCGTCAGGACTGGCATCTGAGGGGTGAGGTGGAACTGGTTCCTGAGGCCCAGCTGCATCGGTCTGGGAGGCCGTCAGAATTTCTGAATCAGCGGTAGTCAGGGGCTGCGTAGGCGTCTCACTGAAAACCGGAAAACCGGCGTCAGGCCTGGCTGAGACCTCGGTAACTGGTCTTGGCCTTGGCTGTTTGTCCTTATCTTTGCATTTTTTAAACATTGCTGATGTCGGTTGCGCCGACGGCATGCTATAGTTAAATTTTCTGCCAAAATAATGCTGGGCGAAATCTGCCCGATGCTTAATTGTACGTTTGTTGAACCTAGCACAAAACCAACAACCAGAGACGTCGTGGTCTGGGCCTAGGCAAGGAATACAATGAGAATGAAAATCCTTATGAGGTATTTGCTTCCCACAAGAAATGCAATTATTAACTTTGTCTGACATTGGTCTGAGGCAAGAAAAGTTTCCCCAATGGGGTACTTAGCTTTAGAGAAGACTTCGGGCTGAAATTCGATTCGAAAAATCTCAGGAGCTGGCCGACCGGCACTTGCGAACTGCTTCTGCTTCGGGCACAGTGCGGCAAGAAAGACTGAAGAAAATGGCGTCGGCTGCCTCTTTTATACCCCTGTCGCACTGACGTCAGGGAAGAAGTGACGACAGCCGACGCCGGACCGAGGCTTTGGGATTCGGCCGACTGCGGGACTGCCTAACGACAGGATAACCCAAGTGTGATGACTGCAGCAGTAGAACACGATGAACATCCATAATCAAAAACCTTTCCAAAGCAAACTTCAAACTACTTGCATCCGAAGTGGAAAGCTTCACTATTCCCTTGCAGAAGGATAATGATATCCAGGATGTGGAATCCTACACCAAGGCACTCTATATGCATCTTCAGGATTGCATGGACCATGCTATCCCAAATAAAACCAAGACTCCTTCCTCAAGCAAGAAGAAACCAGTCTGGTGGACCCCGGCCATAAGCAAACCTTACAATAAAAGGAGGAGACTTATACAAAAAAAGGGCCAAATCTCAAGTAGAAAAATCATCCCTGATCAGCATTAGTAAGAAATTGAGGGCCCTCATCAGGTCAACTAAAGCTAATTTTGAAAAGAAAGTTGCCAAGGATCACCATAGGGCCTTCTATGGCTACATAAAAAACCTAAATGGCAATGCTAAGGTCTGTTCTGAACTAGTACAAAATGGAACAAAATACACTGACCCCTCTGACATTGCCAACATCTTGGCTGACAGGTTCAGTGCAAATCCCCCCCCCCCCCACACCACCTACAGGGCCTATTACCATTCATAGGTTCACAAGTTCATACTAGGCTATCTGCCCTAGGGCATTTATAAGCCTAGCCAGAGTGTGTTTGGCTTTCTCCACCCATTTTAAATGAATTTTGCTATGCCCTTTTTCGAGGTTAGTATACTGTGCCTCTGTCTAACAATAACACAGAAGTGATACCCGGGGTAAACCTACTATCTCCCATCCACTCATCAAGATTCCTCTTGAAGAGAGTCAATGAGGGACTCTGCCTAACCTGGGCTGGGATTTTATTCCAGAGTGAAGGGAGCCTCTGGGTTATGAATCTGTCCCTCCAGCATGTCCTATTTATTTCAATGCTGAGGTTCAAGTCTCTCGAGCGCGTAGCTCGATGGGATTTGGATTTTCTGAGGTGCAGCATGTCCATTAATTCCGGGTTGAACATGGCTTTATACATCAGGCACAGATCGCCTCTGAGCAGGCGGTATGCCACTTAGTAGAGCTTGAGTTTCTTTAACCGGGCAGCATATGGCATCTGTTTGAGCCCTTTGATCCTCTTGGTGAGGTACTTTTGGGGTCTTTCCAGTTGCTGCAGGTGTCTGGTAAGGTTGCTGCAGGTGTCTGGTAAGGTACATCCAAAAAGGGGCATTGTACTCAATTATGGGCCTGATGAGGGATGAGTAAAGAGGCACGATGACCTCTCCTGATCTAGATGTGAATCCCTTCATGATTACGTGGGCTATATAAAATGTTTTTCTAACCACTTTGGCCACGTGGTTGTCAAATGAGAGATTGCTATCAACTTGGGTCCCCAGGTCCCTAATTACTTCTTCCGTACTTAATGGATTACCACCTATGTGGTAATTTGTGGGAACTTTGTTTTTGCCAAAGGGGATGACTATACACTTTTTGGCGTTTAGCTTGAGGCCATGGCTCTGGCACCAGTTGCCTGTTTCTATGAGGCCCTTTTGTAGGATGCTTGTGTCGGCTGGAGAGTCGATTATGGCGCCCAGTTTGCTGTCATCTGCGAACTTGGTCAGCCACAGTCCTTCCGTGTTAGCCTGTACCTCCGATATACCGAACAAGAGAGGTCCCAGGACTGAGCCTTGTGGGACGCCACTTGTAACTGGTTTGGAGTCTGACATGGCTCCAGCAATTCTAACCATGTGGGTTCTGTCCTTGAGCCAGTTTGCAACCCATCTAGTGACATAGGGGTTTATATTTAAGCTGGTGAGCTTATCTATAATGCCCGAGTGGGATATTGTAAAGAAGGCTTTTGCAAGGTCCAGGTAGGCTGTGTGGACCATATTCCCCTCGTCAATGACCTTGGCGACGGTTTCAAAGAAATCAACCAGGTTTAAGAGGCAGGATCTGCCCTTAACAAAGCCGAAATGGGTAGGATCCAGTGTCTGTAGGTCCCCAATATCTTTATTTATGAGGTCCATGATGATCCTTTCCATAGCTTTGCAGACCAAGCTAGTCAGGCTTATGGGGCGATAGTTTCCAGGATCCGTTGAGGCACCACCTTTGTGGAGAGGGACCACTGTTGCTGTACTCTACTCTTTGGGTACATATCCTGTAGTAAGGCTGAGATTGAACAGTAGTTTTATGTTTGGGTTTAGTTCTTGGAGTTCATGTAGGCGCAGCCCGGGACACCGTCTGGTCCCATTGATGCTGTGTTTTTTGCTTTGGAGAGGGTGACTCTTACCTGAGCATCTGAGATGTCAGGGGGGCTGTTACGATAGATATTTGCCCTTTTGGTGGGGAAGGGGGGGAGAAGTTTTCGCTGAACCTGTCAGCTAGGATGTTGGCAATGTCTGTGGGTTCAGTGTATTTTTTGTCATTTTGGACTAATTCTGAGCATATCTGGGAATTCCCACCCAGGTTCCTAACATACCTAAAGAAAGCCTTGTGATTATCATTAGTGTCCTGTGCAATTTTTCTCTCAAAGCTGGCCTTAGACGATTTTATGAGTGCCCGTAGTTTTTTGCTAATACTGATCAGAGATGCCTTCCCTTTTTGGGATTTAGCTTCCTCCTTCTATTGTATAGTTTGTTTATGGCTGGGGTCCACCAGACAGGACGCCTAACTTTGGAGGATTGGGTCTTGGTTTTATTTGGGATTACATGATCCATGCATTCCTGAAGGTGTTCACAGAATGCGTTTATAAAGGATTCTGCGGTCTGGGCCGTATTTTCCACAGGCCCGTGGGCTTTGAAGGATTCCACCTCGGTTTTGAGGAGTGTGAAATTTGCTTTAGAGAAGTTTTTCACTGTGGTTTTCTGGGCAGGGGCTGGGGTCGGGATGTGAATATCTAGTGAGATTAGTTTATGGTCTGATCTTACCAGTGAGGGATACACTTCTGGTCTGGAGCATAGAGTCCCCATGTTGGTGATGATCAGGTCCAGTATGTTTTCCCCTCTTGTGGGAGTGGCAACAAGTTGTTCCATAGCATTTGAGTTTATGAATTCTAGGAACCTTCGGGCTAGGGTGTTGGAGCTAGAGTAATGCTCCCAGTCTATGTTAGGGTAGTTGAAGTCGCCCAATATAATGGTGTTTGGAGAGACCTTCATATTTTCCAGTGTTCTCAGGAAGGCCGAGTGGGGTTCCTGGGTTTGGGAGGGTGGTCTATAGCAGGCTATAAACTGGAAGGCAGTTTTACCCACTGTTAGTTGCACATGGATAGTCTCTGATGCTTCGTGCTGTGCCGCCAACCTGGAGGTGTGGGTATCTTTGACGAATATTGATACTCTCACTCCTTTTGTGGTTCGGTCCAAGTTTTGGGGCCGAAAAACATGGTATGAGGTATAACCTGGTAGTGCTGGGGTGCTCTCGGGAGCCTTGAACCAGGTTTCTGTTACTGCACAGATATCGATGTTCTCCATGCTAAGGAGAGTTTCGAGTGCATGCATCTTGAGGTTTAGACTTCTGGTGTTGAGTAGCATTACTCTTAGTTTCTTATCCCTTGTGATACCTATGGAGGTGGGTTTGTCTTTTGAGCCTTGCCTAAAAAGGCACTATGGGGGTGGCAAGAGCCTTTGCCAATATCCGAAAGCCCAGGGGTGACAGGTGCAAGCCGTCCCTAGTGAAGCATCGTGGCTTGTCGAGCATGTCATCCCAGGCAGACAGGCATTGGATCCCCTTTGAATGACACCAATACTTAAGCCAATTGTTGAAATTGATCATCTTGTCTTCATATTGTGGCATCATTCTTGGTGAGGGTAAGATGCTATTCAAGGTCAGGGTCATACCGGCCTGGGCTACATGCTCAGAGAGCTCCTCTATGTCTCTTTTCATGTAGTCCAGGGAGGTACGTCTCAGGTCATTCACACCAGCATGGACAATGACTGAGTCATATTTGTACTTGCCTTGGAGTGACCTGAGTGCTTGTGTTATTCCAGGGGATTGTTTAAGTCCAATTATTACTGATACGTTGGTTAACAAGGCTCTATCTAAAGCTAAAAACACTGCCTCCATGGGACCAGATGGTGTCCCAGGCTGTGTCATACGCGAGCTCCAAAAGGAATTAATCCCACATCTTAATACCCTGTTCAGTCTCAGCCTCTCCAAAGGATATGTGCCCATAGAATGGCGCACGGCAACGGTGGTTCTGCTACACAAGGGTGGGGCCACAACTGACCCTGGGAACTACCGACCAATAAGCCTGACCAGTCTGATCTGTAAGGCTATGGAGCGAATCATTATGGAACTCATAAATGGAGAGATTGGGAACCTCCAGTCTCTGGACCCTACACAGTTCGGCTTCGTCAAGGGCAGATCATGCCTCCTGAACCTGGTGAATTTCTTTGAGACAGTTACTCAGGCTATAGATAAGGGAAAGGAGGTACACACGGCTTACCTTGACCTTGCTAAAGTATTTGACACCATTTCCCATTCAGGTATTATTGATAAGCTCACCAGCCTGGGCATAAACCCTTACGTTACAAGATGGATCGCAAACTGGCTCTCAGACAGATCCCATAAAGTAAGAGTACCGGGATCTATGTCCGAATCCAGACCAGTAATGAGTGGTGTGCCTCAGGACTCTGTCCTTGGGCCCCTCCTGTTTGGCATATACATCTCAGAAGTACAGGCAAGCACGGAAGGGCTGTGGCTGACTAAGTTTGCAGACGACTGCAAACTGGGTGCTATAATAGAGTCTCCAGCCGACATGGAGATCCTCCAGAAGGGCCTAAATGAGACTGATGCATGGTGTCAAAGCCATGGTCTCAAGCTAAATGCAAAAAAATGCGTAGTAATCCCCTTTGTAAAAAACAGAGTACCCGCAAACTACAACATAGGAGGTAATCCCCTGAAATCTGAAGAAGAAATAAGGGATCTAGGGACCCAAGTAGATAGTCAACTTTCCTTTGATAACCATGTTGCCAAAGTGGTTAGAAAATCCTTCTATGTGACCCATCTGATCACGAAAGGGTTTGCATCAAGATCTAAGGATGTAATGGTGCCCCCCTACTCTTCCCTCATCAGACCCATTATTGAGTACAATGCACCAATTGGAATGTACCTGGCTAGACATCTCCAGCAGCTGGAGAGACCACAGAGGTACCTAACCAAGAGGATTACTGGCCTCAAACAGTTGCCCTATGCAGCATGATTGAAAAAGCTAAGACTGTTCTCTGTTGCATACCGCTTTTTCAGAGGCGATCTCTGTCTAACGTACAGAACCATGTCCAACCCAGAACTGTTGAACATGCTCCATCTTAGCAAAACCAAATCTACTCGAGCTACACGCTCTAGGGATATAAACCTCAACACAACAATGAATAGAACATGCTGGAGGGATAGATTCCCTTCGCATAGGCTTCCCTTACTATGGAACAGGGTCCCGATCTGCATAAGACAGAGACCCTCACTATCACTCTTCAAGAGGAACCTTGATGAGTGGATTAACAGGAAGTTCACACCAGGGATCACACCAACAGCACTACTAGATAGGGGCCAAGGGTACTAGCTGCTAGTACAAAGGTCTAGGGAACTACTAAAGGGGCGGTGAATACCGCACAACATGGCTGGGCTAATATTTGCCTTCGGGCAGATAGCCCAGTACCAACCTATGAACCTATATATATATATATATATATATATATATATATATATATATATATATATATATACATATACATATACATATAAATATATGTCTGTGTGTAGACATGGGAGGAAGGACTGCAGTATGACCATGTGAAAAACTCTACTGGGACAAAAGTACTTAGGCTGCTGAAATCCAAAGTCATGCTGAGGTCTAGTGTCTTTTTGGGTGCCAGAAAGAATCTGGAATAATATATTTGTCCCTGCTTGTCTACTGGGACCTTCTAAATGACTTTATCCAAGAAATTGCTTCCCTCCTTCCTTGCTTGCACTTTCTGATAAGGTGGCACATCTGGTAAGGATAAAAATGAGAATTTTAGTCTGGACACAAAAAAAATGATGTATCCATTTCTGAAGTTATGTGACCTATGAAAAACTTCTTGGATTATTTTATGACACTGGGAGAAGTGTACAGAACCCCACCCCCAAGGCCTCCCCTTTATGCAGGCCATGGTTTCCCTGCGATCGCTGTAGCCAACAGCATTGGAGGCACTGGCATTACTCATACCTGGTTTATGAAGAATGGTCAGATCCAGTTCCACTGTGGAATCTGTTGGTTTTAATGAAAAAGCATCTTTCTCTGCCTTCTATGAATCCTGGAAAAGGAATGACAGAAGGAATGGAAGACCATTCTGATGGCTGAAAGGGACTGCCCTTTCTCCATCATGCCCTTAAGAAATTGATCTATTTCAGGCCCATTAACTGCAAGGGCCGTTTAAGGAATTAATCCATGAAAACCATTTTGGTGTCCTTAAGGAAAGGAATAAAGAACTTCATCCCTGACACTTTACTGAAAATGGGATCTTCTTAGTAGACATCCACAGTCAAATATTAGCAAATAAATGTTTCTTGTGTGGCATAGTGTAATTTTTACTTTTTTACACCCCCCCCCCCCCAAAAGGACCAAGTCTGTTGTTCCATTCATGGTAGTGAAAGTCAGGAATCTCTATGCAAGGCAAAAACATTATGGTCCCTTCATTCCTGCCCAAAAATCCCAAATCAGGTCATCCACTTTGTCACAAAAGGTAGGTGGTATGGAGCAGGCCAACTTACTGAACTTGCAAGTGGTGGCCTACCCTCTTTTCTAGTGCAGCACCCCCCTTCCCCATAACCGCTCTTCTGAGCTCCACCAAATACTGCCTTTATGGGGAAGTTTGCCTATACCACTGAATTCCCCTCAGTTTATTAATTGCACAATGTCATGTAGGCTTGTTAGGCAGATTCCACTGGGTAAACACTTTACACACTGAATAGTTGTCACCCATGGGGTGAGCCAGAGCTGAACCCCCCCCCCCCCCCCCATATCCCTCTCCCTCGATGAGCAAGCTAGCAATGGACACTCACTCCCATTCCCATCCCCCCTGCCAGGTCATACAAGTAACTAAACAGAACAAACCTAGAGTATTGGCTCTAGCACAACTGAACCACCAATAAACAAAAATAAGTGCTAGCTTTCTGTTCACAGGAAAAAAACAATTGTGCTAGAGAAGATACTCTAGGTTTGTTTTATTTAGTTATTGGTTTGGTGATTCCCGGCATATCTTTCGGCTACTATGTATTTGCAGGAATTATTTGAAAGTGGAGGGTCCTGTATATACAGTATGCCTATTGACTTGACATTGTTAATCCAGCAACTCTCACAACTGGTCAATCAGATGTAATGTGATTTTAATGAATTTAAGATTGGCAAGCCAATTTGTGGTCCGGGACTGACTGTGGCAACCGAGATGTTAACAACAGGTGATTCAGTGCCTAACAATGTCTGTGATGGTTGTTCTTAGGAATGGCATGACACCAGCTTGCTAAGCAACAGAGAAGTCATATTTAATGCTGAATTGCTGAATCTTGACATATGGTTGCATAACGGCTTTTCTGGTGACATTTCCAACCCAAAATGCCATGACAGTTTGAAAACTCAGTCAGCTAACTTTGAGAAGCTGGACAAATATTACTTGTGGCATGCTTACGTGAGAAGGCAGTACCTAAGGGATTAAGTGTTGTGAAAATATCCTTTGGTGTTTATTGCAACTCACCTTTTTACTGACAAGTAATGAAGTTATGTGATCATATTGGTCTGAAATTGCTTGCTATTCAATTAAATCGAACAAAGAAGTTATGAAATCCTTATACAATGAAATTCAAGAACTTAAACATTCTATTACTACTGACTTTTTGTTTCCTATTTTCAAACAGTATTATATTTTAAAATTATAGTTAAGTATTTTCAAATATTTAAATTTTTACCAGAATGGAGAAAAATATTTCCACCAATAAACTGAGGAAGGAGGAAAAAAAGTTGAGATAAAAATAACTATGAACATAAGACAGCATATCTACATCCACTACAAAGAAGACCTCCTGTGAGAGCTGATGGTTTTAACAACATACATTCATCCGATGACCAGTCATACAATACTGACAATTTTTGGTGTTTCCACCACTTTGCAGGATGAGCAGTTTAGAGGAGAAATCCAAAGAGCAAGTGGTCCATTACGAGGACATCACAGTGGAACAATTGCCTCAAACAATCTGACAGCCAAGAAGTGTGTATAATTCCAGAAGGGGAAGTGCAGATTCAGAAACTCTAAATAGTGACATGATCCTTGGACACAGGTACTGTTAAAAGTGCACACGTATTACAATTTTTAATTTTACTGACAGGAACATTAATAAGGTACATCTTTATGTATTCATCAAAGGGTTTACATTTGTACCCACCCCAAGATTCAACATTGTGAACTTGCTAACTGAAGTTAAATTATTCACTAGGAAGTTGAATCTGGCACCGTTTCTTGGAGACAATGGTAGTACCATTACACACAACATTAGTCTCACAGGAAAAGTACCTTCAATCCACCACCAAATTCAACATTAATGTTTTTTTATAAAAGCAGAGGACATTAAAAGGTGTTTTGATCAACACAACAAAATATTGTCTGAAAAGGGTGGTTGTAAACTGCCTAGGGACGAAAAGGAATGTTTAAGAGAACTAAGCCTTGACAAGACCTTGAGGTTAATGAAACCAGACAAGGAGGGTGGCATTGTTTTAATGGATTATATTGATTATATTTCCAGGATGGACAGACTTTTGGATGACGTCTCTCAATATAAAAGAGTTTAATTGAATGAAGTACATTATAGTAAACTTGATTGTATGTTAAATGATTTATTGTTGCAGGAGGTAAACAATGGCAAATTATTTAATTTCTTGCATGTCAAAGCCCCCATTATACAGGTAATATTCAGAATACCTAAAATATACAAAGATGTTTGCAATCCTCTTTTACGTCCCATTACTTCAGCTACTTCAGGATCTGTAACTGAACCATTAGCTAAATTTGTTGATGTTAAACTTAAACTTGTACTTAAAGATGTCTACCATGTGCTTATTGACTCATGGCATTTTTTTATTCAAACTTGTTAATGTCACCACTACTTGTAGCAGATATTATTAATTTGTTTTCTGTTATATCATCTGATACAGGTGTTTACTGAATAATAAAATTCATGAACCAATCGATGAATATTGTTAATTTAAGATTGTAAGAAGAATTTATGAGAATAACTTTAAATAACTATTTTTACTTTGAAGACAAATATTATCAACAGGCTTTGTGTGTCACAATGGGAAGTATTGTGGCACCAATATACGCCAATCTAGTCTTACTTTTTTGGGAGACTAAATTTATATTAAATTATATATAGAAAGACCGCATAGTTAAATATTATAGATAGTTGGATGACTTGCTTTTTGATACGGAAAGGTGACATCCAATTACCAAATGAAGTTTTTATATATTTGAATTCCACTACTACTTTAACTTTTACATATACATTCTCTCAGTCTGAGGTTAAGTTTCTGGACATATATTCATACAAAGATAAGGTCTTTATGTCATTCAGTTCAAAGATTTACAGAAAACCAACTTTTTTCTAATATTTGTATACATTTCAACAATAATCACATTAGATGGCAGAAAGTTAATATCATCAAGGAGTAATTTATTCATATTTCCAGACTTACAGTGATGGTCAGCACTTTTTAAAGGAAAACTCAACCCTCTCCTACAGTTTATCTCAATCTTTAGGTTTCTTTTCTCCCTACAGCACGGTTTCAACATTGTGTAGGTGCCATAAACCTGCTTGCACTTTTTAAAACTTTTATTTCCTTAAATTGGAGTCAAAAGAAGGGAAAGCCCACCTACTTTTTTTAAGCTCAATTTCTCACATACTTTGCAAAGGAGTTTGCCTCCACCTGCATGACATATCATAGACAGTTAAATCTGTAGTTTACCCTGTCAGGTACTGCTGTCAATCTTAGATGGGCAATTAATCCTGCTAATGCCAGGAACAGCAGCGGATATAAAAAGTCAGAAAGCTGTGGAACTATTTTCTACTGTTTTTATTGCAGAGATGAGGAGAAATTAACACTCCCCTTTCATAACAAAACAAAGCAATTAGATCAGTCAGGGATTTAAAGGCAATTGTCAACTCTTCTGATAAATTTACATAAGCAGCAACAAGAGTATTGAAATGCTAAGCTTTAAATGTTGACTATTTATTTGTAATAGTTTATATGCAAGATAACTTAAATGTAGTATCAAAGATTTCTGTGACATTTAAAGAAAAGTCAGAAAAATATTTTTCTTGTAAAATATCAATGCATTTACCATTTTCAACCCCCCCCCCCCCCGCCACAGGCCAGAACTGCAGAAAGAGAGACAGGTTGCAACCCTATCAACTAGGTGAACTGATGTTTTTCTTTTGGCTTTTCCTGGTTAGGGGTCGCCACAGCGGAACTCCGGTCCGTTAATGACTGGCAGTCGATTTTTAAGGTGCCGAGGTGCCAGCCCGATGCCCAACCTTCAACAAAGGCATGCTCATTCACGCACGTCTTTCGAATGCCACTCAACCGCGTGGAGGGCATGCAGACTCCACACAGAAGGTGCTCCAGTCGAGAATCGAATGGGAGAACCTCTTGCTGTGAGGCGACAATGCTAACGCTGCACCACCATGGCTGTTCATATAAAGGTCTTTTATGTTTTTTGTGACATTCTTCCAGAGGGGGATGCATATCTGGTACATGCAGATCCACTGTAAGAGATTCCCACTGAGTTTGAGTCAGTCCTTAGATCGTTAAGAGTGCATCAGCATTTTGTAGTCCACAAAGGAAATGTGACTACTGATGGCAATCATAATATACAGCTGAATTTACTTTAACATGCACGTATTATGTGCCCTTGCACTAAAAACACTAACAGAAATCAGAAGTACTTAACTGTGTTTAAATGCACATGCAGTCAGACATGCTTAAATACACAGCAGTGCATCCTACATATAGAACTGTACATGCTACACACATTTTTACACACACACACACACACACACACACACACACACACACACACACATCCGTGTGTGCCGTTATGTGTAGACACACATATACAGTTACACAAAATTTCCATTTTGATTTGTTTTTCTTGAGAGGACATGAAGTACATACACATGCATATAAGCTAGTTCTCTATTATACACACACACACCGTCATACGTTTTTGTACACATGTACTTTACACATATATACAAACACACCCTGTGTGTGTGTGTGTGTGTGTGTGTGTGTGTGTGATATGGGTGCATACAATTCATGATTTATAATAAACATAGTAGAGTTACGCATTATTAATGTATATATTCTAGTAAATGTTTTTCTTGGTCTCGGTGACACATTGGCTCTGTGTTGCACATGCAATCTTGGTCAATGTCCATATGTCAGTATTTTTTCTTTGTATTATTAAGTGCATTTAATACTTATTATCTTTGTCAATGTAGTCTAAGTTGTGGCCGAGAAGGGTCCTGGGACCAGTTCACTTTCCTAGTTACCAAAATGAAACAGAAAAAAAGGAGGGCGAACATGACAGAAATAATTAATTTTACTGATTTTTATTTATTTTATTTTACACATCAGTAGAAAACACATCATTCCACATAACACTTTCTCAAATAAATATACACTCACACATTTTCTTTCCTATCTCTTCTACATTATTTAAAGACAGCTTAATCCTAGACATTTCTAAGTCTCACATAACACCATCTTACACTAGAAAAACATTTATTTATTTTTTTATTTTACATTTGTTGACCGGGCTAGTCTAGCTGGATATATTTCCATTTTCAGAAGAGGCCCGGGGAGAAAAGCTCCACACAGTATAAAATATTGTTACATGGTAAAAAAGGAAAACAAAACAAAATAAAAATAAAAACAGGTAGATTTACATTCTTGAGATAAAAACACTTGAGAAAAGTTCCAATATATAGAGTATAGTTCAAGAGAGCTAGATCAGAATATAATACAGTAAGAGTTATGTACCATAGATAAAAACACTTGTGAAACAGTACAGTGAGCAGAATATAGCTTAAGACAGCTCAAAACAGAATAGTAAGAGTTATATACAGTAGATCATATGAGATAGTAGTATTTAAAAGCTAAGATTATTAGAGTTTAAATAGGGTCAGTCTAATTTACAAGTCAAAAGTATGTAAAGGTTTGGAAGTATGGCAAGAAGAGGAAGAAAGAGGGGTGAAGAAGATGGTTAGTCAGGGTTACTACAAGGGCATAGCCAGTGCATTTGAAGGTATTTTCTAAGGTTTTGTTTAAAGAGTGGTAAGGATGTAGTTAGAGTTAGTTCAGTGGGTAGTAGGTTCCAGTGTTTTCCTGCTGTGTTGGTAAATAGAGAGTCACCAGCTGTATTATTAGACTTTGTTAAACTGGCAAGAGGTTTGCTAGGAGAACGTAGGGAGTTCAGATTATTATATGGGACTATAAGTTTTGAGAGTATAGGGGTATTATTGGGCTGGTAAAATAACTTGTGGGCAATTGTGAGTTGGATAATCAGATGGTTTTGGAATTCGAGCCAATTTAGTTGTCTAAGATTAGTACAGTGATGGGTTCTGAAGGGATTGCCAGTAGCAAATCTGGCAATATTATTATAGGAGGTTGCTAATTTGTTAAGGTTGGTTTTCTTAAGGTTGGTAAATATAGGTGAAGCATACAGGAGGGTTGAGATTAGATGGGAGTGGGCAATTTTGGCTCTGGCTGCTGAGGTTAAAAAGGGTTTTATTCTGTATAAGGAGCCTATTTTTCTGTTTACTGTTTTAATGGTGTTGTTTATATGGTAATCAAATGAGAGATTATTATCAATGGTTATTCCTAGAAGTTTAGTGGTAGTATCAGGGAGAATAACAGTACCATTATTTGAAGAGATTGAAAAGTGTAATGGGGAAGACATAGTGGTGGGTGTAAAGAGAAGGAGTTTTGTTTTTTTAGCATTGAGAAGGAGACCGCGTTTGGTAAACCATGTTTCTACAGTGTTGAAGACATCTTGAGTAACAGAATATAGTTCAGATTGAGAGGTAGATGAGCATATTAGTGTGGAGTCATCCACATACTGAATACAAGTGGCTTGTGGAATTGCTACATGGAGATCATTAATAAATAAGGAGAAGAGAAGTGGACCAAGAATAGATCCCTGAGGGACCCCAATGGTAACAGGTAGAAAGGATGAGACTTGATTTTCCCAGAGAACTGCTTATTGTCTATTGCTGAGGTATGATCTGAACCACTTTAAGGCTAGAGAATCAAAGGAAAGAGATTCCAGAATATTGATTAAGAGGGTATGGTTAACCATGTCGAAAGCTTTAGAGAGGTCAATGAAAAGTGCAGATGAGAGGAGGTTTTTGTTACGATTTCTATTGATGGTATCTGTGAAGGATAGAAGGGCAGTAGTGGTACTATGTGATGGTCTAAAGCCATGTTGACAGTGTGCCATTAAGTTGTGTTGAGAGAGATGGCATAGAAGTTGTTTGTGAATGCATTTTTCCATAATTTTTGCTAGGGGTGATAAGAGAGCAATTGGCCGATAGTTAGAATAATCATTGGAGTTCCCACCTTTATGTAAGGGGATAATGTGGGAGATTTTCCAAATATTTGGGATGGTTCCTTCCTGGATTGTCCTATTTATAAGGATAGATATAGGATAAGCAATTTCCTTACCTGCTTTTTGGAGAAATTGAGAAGGAAGTTGGTCAGCAGATGGAGTACATGGCTTAAGTTTTTGTATAAGTTTACAGATGAGAGAGGTAGAGATGGGTTGTAGTTGGAATTTTGAGAAAGAGTGTGGTAAGTTGATGGGAATGCTGGAGTTTTCTGAGATAAGTTGAGTAGCTAGAGATTGTATAGTGTCAGTGAAGAAAGAGTTGAAGGTATTGGCAGTTTGATGGGGAGAATTTGGATCTGCATCAAGTGGGGTGGGTGTTCGGGACATTATTTAGATACAACATAGACATAGTATATACAATTAAACACATACTGTTTATCACTAAAAATCTCTTATATCTGGAGACATACACCCAAACCCTGGAC